>NC_025699.1:29770528-29819988 GCF_000633955.1 Camelina sativa
GTAATAATATTATTATATCCATATTACCACCTTAAACCATACACATTAAAACACATTAGAACCAAATCCAAAAATCAAATAATCTGAACCCTACATCTCAAACCCTAAACCCCAACCCTAACCCTAACCCTAACCCCTAAACGTCATGTGTTGTATGTTTTACACATCCTTGGTGAGAATGTGTAAAAATCAATCTTTCTCTATAATTATTACTTTTTATTGGTTAGAATAACTGTAATATTCATAATTCAATTGTACATTTAAATGTTGAGTTATAATAATCTAAATTTACGAATATTTCATAAGTCGGCCGTGTAAGTCAATAACTCAACCATCACTTAGTCACTTTGTCGGAGTTTTAAGATTTTTTATTCGAATTTTGAGTTCAATTTTTTAATTATTTTGTATAATATATTGTGAAAAATCTAACTTTATAAATTGATTATGCGTGTGGATCTAAGCAGACACAGAATTATTATTTGGGCTTCCCCAACAACACTTTTAGTAATATCGAGGCACGGCACGAAAGACTAAACGAAGCCGTACCAAGTACATAACTCAGCCATAACTCACTCATCCGTACGAATTAGATAACTCAGCCGTTCGAAATATATAACTCAGCCATAACATATATGTTTATTTAATATTTAATTATAACTCAGCCATGTGAAGTACATAACTCAGCCATAACATTGAAAAGATACTAAACAAAGGACTTTCTTATCCAAGTACAACTCCTACCAAAAGAAATCCAAATGTTTTTTTACATATCCAAGTGCAAGTCCTACCTAGCAAAAGAAATACAAATGTTTTTTAACTGAACTGATTCATAAAATCAGGTGACTCATCGTAGATTTCTGCTGCCATTTTAACACGTATACTCTGGATGTTTTTATCACAGATTCCATCGAAAGACAAACCAAGCGCTAGACATTCTATAAACTTTAAAGCGTACACGCCAATGTCACCAACCTGTACGTTTTGCGGGACCTTGGAGACTGTCCTCCTCCTAAAAGTAAACTGTTTGAAAGTAGGTGTACGAATTTCGTGAGGAACGTTCGCGTTCATCATTGCTGGAATCATCCGCGTAAACGCCCTACAAGCATTCAGCATTCTAAGCTCACTGTCTACGGTTACTTGTCCCACGATGCTATCATAGCAATCAATATGACTTCTGATGAGATCCACGTGCAGCGCCACCCAGTGATCGCCTCCAGTTTGTGGAGCAATATACAGGTGATCCACATCTTCTATCCACTTCAAATTAGTCTTTTCATCTGATGGAATCAAACCTTTAAATCTTCATAACTATTGCCAATCATTGTAAAAAACTTAGGTCTCATCTCGAACATCGGATAATGACGGTGAACCATTTCACTGGTGAACCACGGGTCTATAAACGCAATGCGTGGATCTCGTTTGTACCTACACCTAAGGACTCTCATAAACGCGCTCAAGTGCTGTACAACAGAAAACTGAGTAGTAAACAACAATGCAGCCATAATGTAATATAAGTCAGACAACGACAACAATAACTAAGACATTAAGATAAACTTACTTCATCAGTAAGCCACCCATATTTACCATATTCTTCTGGCCTCACTGGCCAGTCCTTTCGTTTGGTGATTAGCACCCTATAGAATTCAATTTCGAGTTTCTTAGCATCTGGAGAAGTCAAATAGTTTTTTGCCTGTATATCATAGCAAAGACAATTAAAATTATAATAACTCAGCCTAAACATTCTGAAAAATCAGCCATAAAACAAAGATAAATCAGACATTACCGGAACTTTTGGTGGACCTTTTGATGTCTGAAGTTCCTGTCCATGTCCCAGGTTATTTAGTTCCTGTCCCAATTTTAAAATCTGGTCAGTCGTGCTCTTTGAAAGCACGAGATCTTTCATCTGTTTGAGGTCCGTCTCAAAAGATCCAAGCCTGGTTTCAATCCTTTCATCCATCTTCTTCTCCAGATTCGCCGATACATTTTCAATGTTCCTATCAACGGTGTCAAACCTTGTGTATAACTTAGTGATCAATTCGTAGATAGTTCTAACCGACCCATCTTCCCCAACATCTTCCTCCTCGCTTACCTTTTTTCCTTTCTTCTTCCTCTCCTGTGCAACTCCTTCACTAGTTTCCTGACTGTTGGAAACTTTCATCTTCTGAACTTTCCGCTTCTTTGCGGGAGGAGATTCAGACTCAACAACTGCTTCAGCTTTCTTTTTCTTTTTCTTCTTATCACTCCCCTTAACATCCCAAAAACCTTTAACAAACGTATTCATATGTATGTCTTCGATCAGGCGATCGATTGCTGGGTCGTCTTCTTGTTCTGGCCACGAATGAAATAGCTCGCAGCCATTTTCCTTCATAACCATATTAATCACACGCAGCTGTAACATAAGAGATTATGAAACCCATCAGTAAGTTTTAACTCAGCCAACACTAAAGCATAATTCAGCCATTACTAAAACATAACTCAGCCAAGACTAAAGCATAAATCAGCCATTACTAAAACATAACTCAGCCAACACTAAAGCTTAAGCNGCAATATACAGGTGATCCACATCTTCTATCCACTTCAAATTAGTCTTTTCATCTGATGGAATCAAACCTTTAAATCTTCATAACTATTGCCAATCATTGTAAAAAACTTAGGTCTCATCTCGAACATCGGATAATGACGGTGAACCATTTCACTGGTGAACCACGGGTCTATAAACGCAATGCGTGGATCTCGTTTGTACCTACACCTAAGGACTCTCATAAACGCGCCCAAGTGCTGTACAACAGAAAACTGAGTAGTAAACAACAACGCAGCCATAATGTAATATAAGTCAGACAACGACAACAATAACTAAGACATTAAGATAAACTTACTTCATCAGTAAGCCACCCATATTTACCATATTCTTCTGGCCTCACTGGCCAGTCCTTTCGTTTGGTGATTAGCACCCTATAGAATTCAATTTCGAGTTTCTTAGCATCTGGAGAAGTCAAATAGTTTTTTGCCTGTATATCATAGCAAAGACAATTAAAATTATAATAACTCAGCCTAAACATTCTGAAAAATCAGCCATAAAACAAAGATAAATCAGACATTACCGGAACTTTTGGTGGACCTTTTGATGTCTGAAGTTCCTGTCCATGTCCCAGGTTATTTAGTTCCTGTCCCAATTTTAAAATCTGGTCAGTCGTGCTCTTTGAAAGCACGAGATCTTTCATCTGTTTGAGGTCCGTCTCAAAAGATCCAAGCCTGGTTTCAATCCTTTCATCCATCTTCTTCTCCAGATTCGCCGATACATTTTCAATGTTCCTATCAACGGTGTCAAACCTTGTGTATAACTTAGTGATCAATTCGTAGATAGTTCTAACCGACCCATCTTCCCCAACATCTTCCTCCTCGCTTACCTTTTTTCCTTTCTTCTTCCTCTCCTGTGCAACTCCAGACTGTTGGAAACTTTCATCTTCTGGACTTTCCGCTTCTTTGCGGGAGGAGATTCAAACTCAACAACTGCTTCAGCTTTCTTTTTCTTTTTCTTCTTATCACTCCCCTTAACATCCCAAAAACCTTTAACAAACGTATTCATATGTATGTCTTCGATCAGGCGATCGATTGCTGGGTCGTCATCTTGTTCTGGCCACGAATGAAATAGCTTGCAGCCATTTTCCTTCATAACCATATTAATCACACGCAGCTGTAACATAAGAGATTATGAAACCCATCAGTAAGTTTTAACTCAGCCAACACTAAAGCATAATTCAGCCATTACTAAAACATAACTCAGCCAAGACTAAAGCATAAATCAGCCATTACTAAAACATAACTCAGCCAACACTAAAGCTTAAGCCAGCCATTAGTAAAACATAACTCAGCCGTTACTAAACAATAACTCAGCCATAACTAAATCATAACTCATCCATTACTAAACAATCACTCAACCAGATATAAACCTTACCTCACCAAGCGCTTTGATCTCTTCAGCAACTGCGGTTTCCAGCGATGAACATGTACGGTTTCCACCCCATTGAAGCATCGGTATGCCACCATCTTCAGCTGATGCATTCCCAAACCGTTCTCCAAAGCATTTGATGGACTCATACGCCCAAACCTGTAACACGGGTGTAAACCCACTAAGGGTGTACGACTTTCCCGTAGGGTTCAACATCTTTATGGAATCAACAAGAGCTTCAAATGCTGACCGACCCCACGGATACGTCTTCATTGCTTCATCATCAAAAACTCTTTTGGCACTTTCATATGGAATTCTAGAGTTATGATGCAAACCATAAAGTCCAATGTGTTGAAGAAGCAACAGCCCCAACCATTTACGATGATCAAGGTTAACCCATCCCCGGCACACTTTTAATGCTTCCCTGAGTTCAAGTAGCGTTGGACCTGCCCCACCAGGCACTTTCAAAAGTCTGAAGAAATCTTTGTGTTCCTCTTCAAGTTCAAACCGTTCAGTAGGCATTGGGTCTATGTTTAACCCCGTCAGATAATGAAACTCATTCAACCCAAACCTGATAGGTTGACCGCCGACCACAAACCAAAGCTCCTTCTTATGTACCCTTAACTGGTTACATAGTAGGAAATGAACAACCTTACCAGACCAGACGAATTGGCTATCAACTAGCTTAGAGATTATTCCAATAGGTACTTTCTTCGTTTCTTCCCACGCATCCAGTCCTATTGATTCCCTAATCTGAGGGAATTCTTTCATCCTGAAATTTGTGTTTATATCTCTAGACTCTATTTTAGCGTATAGTCTTGGGGGGTAATCCCTTGCTTGTTCTTCAGAAGAAATAATCACCATCGACATCTGTTATAGTTCATAAGTAAATCATAAAATGAATCAGCCATAACATAAAACAAACTCATACACAAAGCATAACATAACTCAGCCACAAACACATAACTCAGATCTAAAGCACAAAATATCTCAGTCACAACTCATCCGTCAGCAAAATAAAACAAACAGTAAATCAGCCATCGAATCGAATAAATCTAACAAATCAGCCGTAAACCCTAAAATAACTGAGCCGCAACATAAAACAAAAAGTAAATCAGCCATCGAATCGAATAAATCTAACAAATCAGCCGTCATGAACAACGGCGACAATCAGCCGTAAATCATCGAAAAAACCCACATTCAGCCGGAAATTAAACAGTCGACACATACCGGATAGACGAAGACGAAGAAGACGAAGAAGACGAAGAAGACGAAGAAGACGAAGAAGACGAAGAAGACGAAGAGAGAGAGAGAGCGAATTGAAGAAAGAGAGTGCGATGACGAAGAAAGACGGCGAGAGATGATGGCGAGAGATGACAGTGGGAGATGACGGCGGGAGATTGACGGCAAGAGAGTGGACAATGATAGTATCGCCGGCGACGAGAGACGAGAGTTTCGATAATTTTTTTTTTCGCGGTTTGTGAATAGTTAAAACTATTCACTTTCCCTCTCTTTAATATAAACGAGAGAAAACAAAACTGTGGATCTAAAAAAGACTGCTAATGACGTGTTAAATCATATCTAATGTGTATTTTAATTTGCTGATGTGTATTTTTTTTTTAATTTTTTACTCCAATTCGAAAAACAAAACCCAAGGGGTAAATTGTAATTACATCCAGTGCACTAAACATTCTAGTAATTTTCAAAAGATTTATAGATTTGAGTAATAAACCAACTTTTGGATAACATTTGAGTAAATCTTTTGTTATTATATTTTTCTAAAAAATGGGTGAGGAGATAGACGATGGTGATCACTATGCAGAACTAAACACGGCACCGGAGCCTAATCACTAGAATGTTTCACAAGAGCAAATTCACGTTGGAGTTTCAGAACAACAACCTGCTTCAGTAACAAAATCTACTTGTCGAGCAACATAATATCAGAATTATGCACATTGACGAAGTACTATGAAGGAAGAATGTTTGTAGAGAGCAAAAATCACCAAACTAAGTGGCTACATGAGTTCTGACAAACGCAAACAACAAAGGTTTAGCAATGCAACTATGCAAGCATGGCGAAACATCATGAAATCAAGACAGAAGCTGTATTCTAAAACTGATGCAGAGTCTCATATATTAGAGAAAAGTTCTGTTATTATAGTCGTGACCACGGTCACTCCAACATTCAAGTAGTCATTATGACTGATATTGAGGATATTGAGAAGGGGTCCAACATCCACTACATGACAAGACTAGTTTTCTCGTGGAGGTCAAACCGAAGCTTGTTTTGCATCAGCAAAAAGAGGATCCACAAAAATTCATAGCGGCTCGGAAGCTTCAACGCAAACACAGCCAATATGGCACCAATCAAGATAAGATTTCTAATGACCGTTCATAAATTCTCTTTAAGTATCATGGTTGTTTTAAATCTAGAATCTAGATCCTTTCTTTGTCCTCCATGAGATAAGTAGGAAAGTCACGCCCTTACCACTTATAAATATCTAGTTGCTTAGCTACTTGTATGTCAATACATATAAGACTATCTATTAAAAACAAAGCATCCATGCACATAGGAAAACATATTGATTTATGCAGAATTTTTTTGATGAAATTTAAGTTCTTAAGCACAATGGTCTCTAAGATCACAGAAGGTTTAGCAATAAGCATCTATGATGAATAAATATAGATGTGTTGCTAAAGGTAGCAGAAGCTACGTGCTCATCTAAAATAGTCGAGAAGACTACGTTCATCTACGGTAAAGGCTAAGTGTCTTGCAACAAAGGTTTAAGTTCATCGAGTAACTTGAAGCAATATGTTTGTCTCTTAAGTTACTTGAAAAGGAGCTGGCTAAAACATTGTAGCCTCATGAGAAGTAGAAAAAGTGATCATGACTGCTATGAAAAGAAGAAAAGCGGCTACAATCGCTATAAAGAATGATGTGGATACGGTCTCGTATAGATAATTTGACTACAATCGCTACACAGAAAGACGTGGTTATGGTTGCGTAAAGGATAAATTGGCTACAGTCACATATCTTGAGAGGAAATACAACAACCAGAAAAAAAAAAAAAAAGGAAAAAAAATCAACTACTAAGGTCATACAGAGAGGAAACAGAGGCTATGCCTCCTAGCAAATAGAAGTGATGGTCGCTTAAAAAAATACTTATTAGCGAGACGTCTCTGGAATAATTGGCAAAGCCATAACGTCCATGGAATTATGACAACATTCAACTACTGAACAAAGCAAAGGAAAAGGCCTGCCTGCATACCATGGCCAGTGCTAATCCAATAAGAGGCAACACCTCTTACAAGCGTGACAAGCGGCGACCATGGTTGATGCTGTTGGTATAGATGACTGCGATGGATGTCATCGCCATACAAAAATCACAAACTTAGTGGAAATAAGTAACTACGGTTGCTAAAAATTAAACAAAGGTGCAAAGCCTCCTAAAACATACACTACAAGAAAACATGGATTTGCCGACTACAAAAACAGTAACTAAACAGTCGCAAACTACTTAGTTATGACTGATTGGCGACTGACATACGTAGTCGCTAAACAGTGCGTCGCTAAAATAATCAGTCGCCAAACAGTCGACACGGAGCTACTAATTGGCGACTGATAATTGTGGTCGTGATTGCCTCGCCAAACAGTCGCTAAAGTTGCGACTGAATTTGCAACGCTTTAGCGACTGATCTGGTTACTCATTTGCGACTGTTTTGGTTACTGTTTTGTGTATGTTTTGGTGACTGTTTTACGACTGTTTAATTATTATGTTTTTTAAAAAATTCTGGTAAAAACGAATTATTTGATTTTGTAATACCAAAACTGATTATGAAAACTATAATTAAAACATAACAAACATGAAATTAAACAAAGACATAAGTTTCAACATACATCCAACATAAGTTCCAGAAAACATCCAAACAATCATTACAAAAGTTTTTAATTTTGAGCTGCTAATTATAACTAAAACATACCAAATATACCTAGGCCAAGGTTGTTTTCTCTACACGAAAGAGGTACAAGAAATGTTTCGGGACCAGGCTCCAAGGGGAATCCAAGGTTGTTTTCTATACACAAAAGACCAGTCTGTGATAGAGTGCTGCTGTCATCTCTAACCTTCTTCCCTTAGACTAACACCCCAATACGTATTCCACCACTGAGTAAAGCAGTAACAGCCTCTTTCACCGTCCTCTGAAACCAAAAGTATTAAGTATCATGACTAATGTTATGAAATAACATTGATCATTGCACACAGCAGAACCGAAACATCTAAAGAGATAGACAGGAAAAGATAAATTAATCACGCACCTTCAGTAAGCCTACAGTTGCTGTCTCTGGAACTTCAATAACAAGCTCCGGAATCCTAAGGGACTTGATGCTGAACATTACTGCAAACAATGATATAACATGAGACCCACATATCACGTCCCAGTCAAATTCTATGAATTATTTAACTGATCCAAGTACCAGGGGGGTCCTCTAAATGAAGACCTATTTTGCTAGAGAGAACACCATCTTCTGCATATAACAAAGAAGCCAATAGATGATCATGAAATAAAAACCATATCAGCCTGATAATGAAGCATCTGAGTATAGACTGATAAGTACCTGATTCTCGCTTCAGAGCTGCCAATTTTCCTCCCTCTCCAGCAGTCCCCTCAGAAATAATAACATCCTTGATACCACTTAGTTCTGCACCGAGTTTGGCACGTATTATACCTCCCTAAAACAAAATTTCAGCAACCCATTCGTGAGAAACAGAATAGAGAATGCAAAGAATGACTAAGAGCTAGTATAGTCAACAGAATGTTGTAATACTGAAAAATGTAGCCAAGTTATTCTAAAGATACAAATGATCTTCTTCTAACAATCTAACAACCAACCAAGTGATTCAATTAAGCTTTCTTATAGTACATGTTCGATAAGACGATTAACAGGGCTGCCATTAGAGGTAGCATTCGAGGTCTCTCTGTATGTATTGTGAAACAACCAGAGAAGATCAAAAGTAAACTTCTTCAGCATCTCGTAAAAGTAAACCTTAATCGGAAATCCAACAGGAGATCTCAGATCTTCGCTCAACCAACGATTTTCTCTCTCAAACACCATCTCATCGAGCTTCCTCGCATCTTCATCATCACTCTCTCCACGAACCGTGTCGTCTCTAGCCGATGAAGTGAGCTTTGGCGCTTTATGGATAAAGAAATGCTCAAGCGAAGCAACGAAGGAGGTCTATGGCCGCTCCTACGAGTTCACATAGGATACAGAGGGTTGGGCGGAGGAAGATAGAAGGCGACGAGGGGAATGATGAGGAATAGGGTTTTGGATCTAGGTCTGGAGGAAGTAGTACGATTGAGAGCAATTGAGAGATATAAGGAGGGACTATGGCTTTTCTCGATTGAGTTGGGGATGTGAGGAATTAGGGTTTTGAGGAATAAACGAAAGAAGAAGAGAAACGATTGAGAAGATATATGAGGGATTAGGGTTTTCTCGGGGAAGAAGAGAAACGATTTGGGTTTGAGCCGTTTTGTTACGGCCCAAATTTGGTTTAAAGCCCAAATTAGTTAAAGCAGTCGCTAAGTAGTAGCTCTTTAGTCGCAAATTTTAGCGACTGTCTATCTGGTCTCCAAATTAGTCGCTAAATTGGTGACTACACTGTGACATTATGCATCAGTCTCTAATTAGCGTCTACTAGGCGACTGTTTTATTTTAATAGCCATTCAGTAGCAAAACAATCGCAATTCAGTCGCTAAATTTAGCGACTGTGTTTGAAGTCGCAACTTGCAGTCGGCAATTCCATGTTTTCTTGTAGTGATAAGAAGCATAGAATGCTCACTATTAAAATTCGGAGGCAATGTCTCCCATTATAGAAAGTGACAATAGTCACTAAAATAAAACAGAAGGGGTAAAGTCTCTTCAGATGCAATAACCATATAATGCTCATCACAGATAAATAAACTCTGGGGGAAATGCCTCCAAACAAAGAAAAAGTGATGATGATCACTTAAAACAAAAGCTGAGGCAAAGCCTCGTAAGGTATAAGAAGCATTGAATGCTCATTATATAAAAGAAATCAGAGGCTATGTCTCCCAACAAAGATAAGTGATGAGGAAGCGCCCTGATAAACTAGAAGTTGCTTACCCATTGAGGGAGCAAAATTAAGAATACATAAACTTGGTAGTGGCTGATCCATCGAGATAGCAGACTCTGAGACAAAAAGATGTTTACCCATTGAGGAAGCATACTCAAATATATTGTAGTTGCTTACCCATTGAAGAAGCAAACTCCATTAAATAAAAATGTACTTACCAGTTGAGGAAGTATACTCTAACAAAATAAAAGTAGCTTACCCATGGAGAAAGCAGACTTCAAATTGCAAAGAGGAAAAACTTCCTTGCATGAAGTGGCCACGATGCCCAATACTAAAACATAATTGGAAAATCCATAGTGTGCAATGACCATGGTCAATACAAATCAAATAAGAGAGATTCCTCATAATATAAAGCACCAGACATTGGTCGCATCAAAAAATAGAAGGGACAACCCTCACTATAAAAAGCACCAAAAATGGGCGCTCCAGAAAAAAAGGGGCACACCCTCATCAAATGATGTAATGGTGAGTAGCCATTTATTATAATGAATAAGAGGCAAAGCCTTACTATAAATAAACACCAATAATGGTCGCATCACATGCATGATCGCGGTAAAAGTATATGATGTGAAAAAAGATCATTATAGAAATAAAATTAGAGGCAATGCTTCCATCAAACAAGTAATGATGGTCACTCGTACGAAAACCCGAGGAAAAGCTTCTGAGAAATAAGAAGCAGCCACAATACTCACAGTAAACTGAGTCATGATGAGCATTGTCGTTTACAGAAAGGAAAGTAACGAGGATCACTACAAAGAAAAGTAGAGGCACACAGTCTCTGAAAGAAAAGCAACTATACCACTATTTTTTCAAAATTAAAGAGACAAAAAGCTCCCTTATAGGGCAGTGACTACGGTCATTAGCCAATAAAAATGATGAGTACGTACAATCACCGCTATAAATAATAATTGTGGTTGTTGGGTAAGAAAGGACAAAAGGTAGTGAAGAAAACTACACAAAATTGTTAAAGAGAAAAAAGCTCTCTGGTGTAAACTCAGATGGCTACGGTGACATAGTTTAAAAGAAATAGTAACAAACGGAAACTAGAGAAACTCGGGAGAAATCACCTCCCAAAAGATCACTGGCGACAGCTACGCACCAAAAAATAATGGGTTTGTGGTCACCTCCTAAGAAGCAAGAAGCATCGAATGCTCATTACAAAAAATTCAGAGGCATGACCTCCATAAATAAAAGTGGCAACCAACGTCATTGTGCAAATAAGTGACGGCGGATGTTACTTTTTAACGATCTTAGAAACCGATGTTGTAGCACCTCCCAGATTCGGTAAGAGGATGAGTAAGCTCATAACACAAATAAACGACAAGCGCTACTTAAAAAATAAAACCGCATCCTCCACAAATTTAGCGAGAGCTTAAAACTTGAAAGCTCCAAAAACGAGTAAACAAACAGCGATGCTTGAAAAAGTAGAAGGCAAAGCCTCTGAAAATTTTAGAAGTCCTTATAACAATCATTCACGTGAGAGTTTAGACAACCATGTTTGCGTGAGTCAAATCTTAAATGTATATGTTATAGTGAAGGTCACCAATAATCGCTAATAACGATCATACATATCGCCTATAAGCGATCGTTTCAATTGCTAATAATGATCATGTAGGCTGCACTGATGAAAGTCATGGTTGTGCAAGTTACTAATGATAATCAAAGGACCAATGACGCCAAAAGTCAATTGAGTTTGTCGCACAACAACATGTGAGAAGCACCTAAAGAAAAGAGAAGTCATCTAAGCGCTTGCTAATGAAGTCTCCAAGGCCTCTAAAGATGTTTGACACATAGAAAGCCACAAAACCCACTCGGAAAAAATAGATGACTATTAAGAATTTTATGTGTAATGACATATCTCGTATGCAGAGAGTCGCGCAAACAAGATGTATACAAATTTAAAAAAAAACATCAAAGGAAATACTATGGCGAGGAAGACAATAAATGGAGGAAACAATGACATCTACAGAAGCCACGTGAAGCCAAGTGATACTAATCAAAGCTTGTGCAAATTAGTTTGGTTCATTGAGAAAAAGATTCCTAAAAGTAAAAAGATAATAAAATATCTTAAATTTGTGGCTGGGGCAAAATCATTATCAAGTCGATGAGAGACTTAAGATACACGAGTGACAACAATTTTCAGCTCCAGAAGCGACACATGACACCAAATGTCTTCGCTCCGTGCTTTAGAGTTGGTTTAGAAGCGTTTGCTTATCACTATAAGCCAACATCAGGGGGAAAAATACAAAAAGGCAAGACAATGTGGGAACTACTATAGAAGGTTGACGGTTATGTTACTTATTGCCACGCTTCAAAACAAGATGTAATGTTATGTCAACTCACACAATGCTCTTCTCCAACGGAAAAAGGTGGCTGGAATGAGCAATCAATCAAAAGCTGCCTCATGTCGAAATGACACCATTCAGTCAAAAGACGTTCATAATAACGACAGATTCAAGCTTATCTAATAGACATGCTACTCTCCAAATTCTAAATTAGAATGTGAAGAGTAGGGGCAAACTGTTGGAAAAAATAAATTCACTCTCGGTTATACTTCGGTTAGGTGCTTAAACCGATGTTAGTCATCTTAATAGAATATATATATCATATTGATAAGACCGTATGTCATATTGATAAGATTATATATGATGTGGAGGGTCGTATATATCTATATATATAAAGTTACATTTCTTCACTTCTGGTGCTGTCACATCAGACAGCCTCTCAATTTAATAAGCCTAATTTTTTAACACAACCCACTAAGCAATTTTTATTTTTTTTGTTTCATATTTCTTTAAAAGCCTAATTTTTTATATTTCTTTAAAAACTCAATCCATTAGTAAGACATGTTTTATATGCTGTAGAAATACAACCTTTCTCCAGGAAGCTCCACTATGATGTCCGCCTGTGTGCGACCTGAAGCGTCCCTTCTTTTCTTTATTCTTTCATCTCGGAACACCTAAAGGATATCTTTGAAATTAATTTTTAAGCTTAAGGAAAAACAGTAAGGTTCACCAATGTTATCATCCTCTACAAATTTCCAAAATTTAAAATAAAAGTATTTGTTTTCCTCCTTCATGAACATTACCTACACCTTCAAAAGAATTTAAACAAGAGAACGAGAGAATGTAAATGAAAGTATAGCAAGAATACAAACGATTGGGGGAAAAAAAAAAGTCCACCACTTACCATGACAACAAAAACAGAACATACAAGATCAACATATATTGAAGAAACTTCCCACAAACAATCTCAAATACAGGTCTAAAAGTATTACGACCACCAGGGAAAATTTGCAAAGAGGTCTTTAGCTTCATGGACACCTAGATCATAAAATTTGAAGCTGACAAATTTTAAGATCAACATATATGCAAAGAGGTCTTTAGCTTCATGGACACCTAGATCATAAAATTTGTCAGCTTCAAAAAACAGAGCTACTTAAAAATAAAAAGAAAAAACAACTCAAACGAAAAAAGAGACAAATACTTACAGAGGATCAGGGAAACACAACTAAAATTCAATTAACATTAGTTGCCAGCAATTGACAAAACCATCACCAAACAGAAAGAAAAAATGTAAGAGATACACACACCGTTAGTTGAAAGAAAAGATGCTTAAATTCGAGTTCCACATTTTGTTCACATTATACCTAAATTTGAATGACTTACTAAACTATCCACAAAAATATACACCCCAAAATGTCTTTTTAAAAAGCATCATAGAGGCGAAAATTAAATTTTACAACACACAATGTACATCCAATCGAAAACCACACTCTGGGGCCAACCGAAACAAAACTTAAAACTAATATCTCAAAAACAATGGATAAATTAATTAGAAAATGAAAGGAAGAAAATAATTTCAAAAAAGAACAGATTTGCACACAAATTAACACTTAACTGGAACGAAAACATCAGAGAAGAACCAATTATCCCATACGAATGCGAAGCAAAGAGAAAAACACCCAAATACACCCAAAAAAAAATGTGAATCATGAAAGAGATGAATGAAGAAGGATTACAAGCATCAAAGAAATGGTTTCAAAACTCTTACTGTCTTCTAGATCGCAAAAATGACTTCTCTGCTATCCGTTCACGAGATATCATATTTTCAAAGAGAACAAAGTCATTCTAACCTCAATGACATACCACTAAAGACCCAATGGGCCAAAACAATTTTAAGGCTTACAGAAAATAAGGTCCAACGGCAGAAACACACAAAAAAAAAACAATGAAAACAGAATTGTAAGTAATTGAGATTTTAAACATTTTTAATCAAAAACCACTAACTAATCACTACAAACACAAAAGCATTGACAAAAAAACTACTCGCACAGGTTACTAATTATATAATAAAATAATTATAAAATTACCAGCAACCACATATAACCAAATAACAATCCAATGACAAAATGACAAATAATTTTAATTAAGCACAATTAACGACTAAAGCGAGACAACAACTATTACTATACAAACTTAACTTCAAATTCTATACTTTTTGAAAAGTAAAAAAAAAAGATCATGATGATTTAAATTTATTAAAAATCAAGAAAATTGACTTCATTATAGAAAAAACATACAGAAAAAATAAACCAACAAAAGAGCAAAGAAAAGCATACGAACAACATGACCAGACGGAAAGAGAAAAAATACATAATCAAAAAAAAATTACAACAAAAAAGCACTGTCATCTAAGTCTCGCGCGTAGCGCGGATCAAATGCTAGTTATAAATACAAAGATGGAAATAAGTTATATTATCAATATGAAACCCTCGTGTGACCGACGATATTGAAAGCTAGCCCATGAGGTTGCAAAGAGAATACTAAGCCCAACCCATATAGGACTAGGGTTTGATGGCAGCTATAAAGAAAGAGTCCCTAAAACGTAAAAGAGGGGAGGTCAAGAACCCAAGAATAACCCGATCAAGCGACTAGATCTAATGAGGAGTCAATATTATTTATGAAGGAAGAGCCATGGCTTATAAGGTCATCCCACAATAGGTGTTGATATTGATTTATTGTAAATTTGGGCGTTAATCAATAAAGATCTCTTTGTGTTCATTCCGTTCATTCTGTAGAACTGTTCACGTACGAATCGGTTAAAATTTGCCTAAACATTTGGTTCCGAGAAGTTTTTAAAGATAGAGGATGTCGAGCAATTTCTGAAGATTCAAAGCTGCCCCATAGTTCCTTCTATTTGCAACATTAGTCCCCGGCGTGTTTTTAGGCATATATATATATATATATACAGTTTAGGTTTTAGAAATCCTTATGCTTTAATTTTGGCTGCAACCTTTGAGAGAGATTTTGAGAGCTTTTGGAAGAGAAATATCTGAACTCATCTGCATCTTGACAAAATGTAGTAATGCAGATGTGTTTCTAGCAGTCTAGGAAGAGATCCGTCCACAAACGCAAGTTTATTCTTAGCATCTAAGGCAGTAGTAATAGCTACATTCCAGGTGTTATAGTTTGTACCATCGAGTACCTCAGAGATGATAGAAGAGCCTGGATTGTCGTCGTTGTTCAAGAAGTAAAGTGAATGCTGGATTCCATCAAAAGCAACTCTTCTTGTGACATTTGAGATGAGATTAGATTCAGAGCAAAATATTGCATCGGAACTGAAGACGGAGCTGGATTGACCCCAAATAAAGCAGGATTAACTGCAAACAAAGCAGGACTAGCTCCAAAAGTGACATGATTCACCGGAATAGATGTATCTTGAACATGATTCACCGGAGTAGGTGAGTGCGAAGGAGATTGCGCCATATAAGATGGAGTACTCGCCGGAATAGGTCGATTATTTCTTGATCAAGCTGGATTTGTTGATTTTGCTGCAGAACCAGAGCCATGAGCTAATCGCTTTGAAGTTCAACGAAGCGTAACCATTTTTTAGCTTAATTTTGTTAGAAATGTCTGAAACAGAAGGAATCTGTTCAATCTAGGTCAAAGAAAAAGGAAGAAAACGAAGATCCAAAGAGAAATTAAAGATGATGAAGTTGATTCATCGCTCTGATACCATGTTAGAGGAATGACATGGGAGAAGGTTGTTACGGGAAAGAAGGAAAGAATCTCATTCCATTCATCTTAGTTAGTTCATCATTTACAACGAACCCTCTTATATAACTGGAGGGTTTGACTAACTAACCAACCCGGTTAACACAAACCAATACAGATCGATTTCATTTCATACTCTAATAGTATTCCCTATTACAATTTGCCATTTATACATAATTTGATATTCAACCGAGATGAAATGGTGGATTTTGTTTGCCATATGCATCATCTGCAAATTCGTGTTTATAAACTCGATTTGTGTAACATAATCCTGCAATTTCATGTTTCTAAATATGCTTATGTGTAATTACTATGATGATTGTTACTTCTTTCATGGGCAAGTCTCAGTTTGTCTGAATCGATCTCTCCACATCATCGTGTGGTTTATATGTCGTTATTGTTTAGGTATGTATTGAAGTATATGGATCTGATCAAGTTCGTTAAAATGATATGAAGGGTTGATTACGGTTGAGGATTGTGGAGAGCAGATAAGATATGTATCCCAATCGAAACCTCTCTTTTTTTTTCTTTTTCTTTTTTGCCAATAGAGTACAAGATTAGCTCAAACGAGCCAATTAGATGGAAAGTTGTTCACATAGGTAATTGGAAGCGATTCCACTCTAGCACGATGTGCCAGCTTGTCCGCTCTACCATTTTGTGATCTTGGAATCTGGACAACAAAGAATGAGAGGAATTCATCCTTATCTTCTTCAATCGCGTCCAGATATGTCTTGAAAGCAGGCCACTCGGAAGGCGAAGACACCATCTTCACCAGATCAGAACAGTATGTGAGAAAAACTACTTTCTCCTTATCCGCACCAATCATACATCTCATTTCCCAAATAAGGGCTTCCACTTCTGCATGGAGAGGTGTCAAGCTACGGCGGGAATTGGATGCACCCATAGTGGGAGATTCTCCCTCAGGAGAAATGCAATACCATCCTCTACCCATAGACTGGTCAGTCACCTTCCAAGACCCATCAACAAACCATCGATGACTAGATCCATAACCGTGAACCGCGTCACAGGTCGGAGCCATAGGCCTCAAACGAAACCTCTCTTTAATCAATTTTTGTTTTCTATTTATATTTAGCTTATATTCACCAAATCTAAATTGTTTTCTCCAGGTTTTTTTACTGGGTGAGCCTGATGAACAACCTTTTAAAAATTTGGGGCCTCATCTTGGTTATTGACGAATTAAGGTCCTCAACTTTGCAGCCACAATCTGGAACCTTGTGATTGCCTCACGAAAATCTAGTGACAGACCATCAGCAGGCATCTTTTCCTCAGTACACAAGTAAGATGCCATATTGGATGTCAGTATTATATATAAGTTGTAAGTAGGGAATATAAAATATTTATAATGGCTCACGCTTTGATGAAAGCATCGACTTCAAGCCAGGCTGGATTGAGATGAAGTTGTGAAGCATCAAAAGAATTAGACACACTCTTTATACATTAGCATCATTGCAGGCTATGTAAAATTGCTCAGCAAGTCCACCCCACAAGGTACACGACATTCTCTCATCACTAGAACTTGTTAACTAATTAAAAAATTTGTTAGAAACAAAATAACAAAATTATATTAAATAATAGAAAATCTAACCTCTCATCTCACAACTCAAATTCGAGTTTCTGAGTTGGTTTGTTGTTGACTTCAAGTTGTTCTATCTCACCAATGTTTACAACTTGTCCAACTACATCTATACGTGGATTTAATAAAAGTGATTAGAATATTAGTTGAAAATGTGTTGCTAGAAACGAAATGTATTAAAAAGTGATGAGTTTTGTATTTATTACTTACCAATCAACATATTGGGATTCAATTCACCACTGAGAATCTTCTTAAACTTGGCCAAGCTTAAAAAGTTGGAATCAAATTTTGGATACTTCTCGTAACCATAACTCATCTTGTAAAGATAATTTTTGGGACGAAATTGTCCATTGGCATGTGTTAGAGAAAAAGTCTCTATGAATCTCCATTCACCAATGGGTAGATGGTTCACGTAACGTGTAACCAAGTCCTTTTTGACTGATGCATGGATTTTCATTCCCTGAGATGATTAAAATAGAGAATAATAAGATTGATGCCAAGAATTAAATGAAATACTCTATAAATTACGTTATGCAAGATTCTTACAGTTTCATCAGCCAAAATCAATTCTAGGGTTTCTCCTGTATTGTTGGTGTACTGACGCCAATTATGCAGGATCTTCACTTGAACTCTCCACGCCGTCTTGTACGGATGGATATCTCGCAAGAAAGCAAGTGATGCAGCCATTTCTCTCGATTAGTTGTTGGATATGCGGTTGTAGGTTTTAGTTGTGAGTGTTGTTATATTTTGTTTGTGAAGGTAGTATTTATAGATTCCAATATGCTTGATGAGAAAGGAATTTACGATGTACTCATTCAAAGCAAGATATATTTGGGTTATTAAAACAGAGATTTTGTCTATCGATATTTAGTTTCCAAATAATATATATAGAGAATTAAATGTTTGTCTTGGTGGTTATGTTATGTATTTTTTTGGAAATATGAATTAAATCGGCTAATATTAATGCATTCGATTTTAGGAATAGGCTGATAATCGATTGTATCGTTGAGATTTGTAGAGATTGTAGTAATCAAGTGTGAGAGATTATGGTAATAAAATATAATAATATTGGTTGATTTCTCAACTTGCAGTAATTTAGTGTTTTGAATAGTTTAGGGATCAATATTGCAAATTATAAATTTAAATAAGTACAAATAAAAGGGTAGAACCCAAAATGTACTTCAAAAATGTATATATAGATTATGGAGTATTTAATTATATTATTATTATTATTAAAGAAAGAAAAAAGGGTAATTGACAAAAATAGCACTAATCTTAGTTTTAGTTCCAAACTTAGCACATACACTTAGAAATGACAAAATTAGCACAAACTTATATATTACTAATAAAATTAAATATGAATTAAATGAAATTAAAACAAAGGTCAAACAAAATGTTGAAATTGAGAAAATTAGATAATCAATGTTCTATCGGCGAGGGAAAACACAGTGAGAGAGAACCAGAGCATCGACAGTTTCTATTAACACGGTGGCGGAGACTAAACAGACGTCGATTACCCTCAAAGCAAATCGCTTGCAAACGGTGGTGATGGGGAAGTCGGTGGCACAAGCAGAGATCTGAGCCACGGTGAAGCTATCATTTGATCGATCCATAATCCAGAATTGAGAATAGAGCTTCTTCAATCTCTTATTTTAAACTCAAGGTAATCTCGATTTTGGATAATGTATATGAAGCTCTATTCTCAATTCTGGATTATGGATCCTCAATTTTGGATTCCATTCTTAGGTCTCATAGCTTTATTTGTTCGATTAAATCATATGTTGGGATTGAATTCCCTTTCTCATTTTCAAAAGTTTTAGATTTTTAGTAGATTGTTGATTTGTGATATGGGTCTCTCAATCATGAACTCTAGTCATGTCCATGTTTTTGTTTATTTGGTTTCTGGAATTGATAAAATTGTGTTGGTGAAGTGTTTTGATATGGTTGATGGCTTGATGCCATCTTCAACATATCTTTGTGTGTGGCTTTCTATTTGTTGTCACACATTCCATTTTGGTGAAGAAGTTTTGCAAGCAAGGAAAACTCAAAGATGTGGAAGCTTATATCCATGCTTTGTTCCCCAATGATCATGTTGGATGCGGTTTTAGTTTAGGCATTTTGGTCGATGCTCTATGTTGTTAGATGATATCAAAGTGGTAGTGATGGTACATAGAAGACGAAGGAAGTGACTGAGAAACATGGTGGAAGTATAATAATTTAGAGTTTTAGAGGTAGAAGAAGACAAACCAAAGACAATGGTGGAAGTATAATGATGTTTGATTTTTGAATCTGTGATTGTGTTTCTATTAGACAAGTTAATAGTTGTTGTGGTAATTGTGATTGAGTTTGCAACATGTTCTCTCTAGTTTTCAGAAAATTCAAGAAAGGATTTCACGAAGTTCAGGAAGGATTCCACGAACTTCATGAAAGATTTTTTGAATTTCAGGATAATATTCATAAAATGTTTGGAATTCATGATGAAATTCATAAAGACCTTCATAAAAAGTCTGGACATTAGTAAACACAAGGATTTGCACAAAAAATGAAATCTTTACTCTTCATGGATGGAGTAATCTTTGTCATATTAGACTTTCATAAATAAAATTTTATTCATGAAAGATTGAGTAATGTTTAGGAATGGTCCTTTAAAATCCAGGATGACTTTCATAAAATAAAATAAAAAAATGTGAGCTCTTTAACTTCTGCCAATATTCAAACCTGAAGCGTTTACGAATTGTCTAAGAGAGTGTAACCAGTAAGCCAATCTGTTCATTTGCAAAAAGTATAACAATAAACATTAATATAGGTTAAATACCAAGCTGGATGCAAACATAATTATTTAGGTAGGATTAAATGATGTTTAGGAAGGATCTTTTTTAATTCATGATGGCTTTCATAACAAATATAAATAAAGAGATGGTTAGGACATTGGTGAATCTTTGATACATTACCCTTAGTAATGGACTACTCTGTGATACATTAGGAAGGAATTTAAAAATTTCTAAGTTTAGGAAGGAATTCATAATGTTCAGGAAGACGAACTTGAATTTTATGAAAGTCTTCCCAAATATCTGAAACCAACATCTACATGGCCAATTTGTAATTTGTATGTTTGTGAAAAATTGTAGCAAACCCTTGAAGAATTGTAGCAAATCCTTGAAGGTAAGTAGATTCATTAGATGTAGAAAGAGTTGAGAAACTGAAGAACCGACACCGGTACTCCTTTTTATCTTTTTTATTTATACTAAACAATTGGTTAGTGGGCTTGTCATGAGACGGTTGCAAGAGAACATTCGCGTAATCTTCAGGTATGGGTGTAGGACTTAAAGTTCTGTCTCTAGCATTAAACTTCGCATTGAATAATGTTTTTGCTAGGTCTATCCATACACATACCATAATGAGAACCAGTTTTTGCATTTTGAGTTTAATCAAGACGCATATCAAGAGTATGATTATTGGCTCAATAAGATCGGTGTTGATGGTTTGTTCACTGATTTCACTGGAAGTCTACACAATTACCAGGAATTGAGGTCTCCTTTGCTTCATTAATAGTGTTAGAATTGAGAAATGGGGTCATCCTCTACTCGGAGCAGAGAATGACGTACAAGGGAGAAACTACGCAAGAGGATATGAAGAGTGTTGGGATGCAGTACTTAGTAGCCATTCACAAGCTCAAAGCGTCTGGATTTAAGCCCGTTCGATCTGTTTATGTCACGTTCATTCCCGATGAAGAGATCGGTGGCACTGATGGGGTTGGCAAGTTCGTGGAATTGGGCACTATCGAGAGCTTCAACATTGCCATCGTGCTCGACGAAGGTAAAAAATAGTCAACTGAACTAAAATGTTGTAGAAACGTAGTTGAAATAGACAAGAAATAAGAAAATAAACACCTAAAAGTTGTACTTGACGACTGAGATAAAAAGTTTTGTTTATGGTGATGAAAATGGAACAGGCTTACCATCTCTGACTGAGTGCTACAGGGCGTTTTAGGGTTCCGTGGTGGATCCAGATAGAAGATGTAGGACAGCCTGGGCATGGCACAAAGCTCTATAATGATTCATCCATGGAGAAACTCACTAAAAGCATTGACAGTGTAATGAGATTCAGAGCTTCTCAGTTTGATCAGCTCCAAGCTGGTTTAAAAGCTAAAGGCGATGTTGTCTCTGTCAACATGTATTTCCTCAAAGCTGGCACTCCTTCTCCTTACATATTCTTCTCTCTCCTTTTTTCTCACAATTGGAGTCCAAAGTTGATCTATGTGATATACCCTGACAATTTGGACCTCATTTTGAAAATAGGGCTTCGTCAGGAATCTGCAACCATCTGAGGCGGAAGCTGATTTCGACAAGCGAGTCCCACCTGTTGCTAATTCGGAAGCACTAAAAAAACCTTTGGTGGAGGAATGGGCACCTCTATCCCAGAACATGTCCTTTGACATAATGTTCTTATTACTCTAGCTAGAGATTTTAGAAAGCATGTGTATCTAAAGAGTTCTCTTGGTATATATGTCAGCTTTGGCGGTTCAATCAGGATAGTGTAGAGAAGCACTTGGTTACGGCAAAAGATGATTCAAATCCATGGTTGAAGCTCTTAGGAAATGCTGTTTCAGAAGCTGGTTTGTATTCCTAGATGAAAACTGAATTGCAATGTTGTTTGTTGTTACATATAGTCAAACTTGTCTTCTATATCTTCAACGAACTTGGAATCTCATTGATTTTGTTGACTTTGCTAGATTGTATGTTTGCCCTATTCTCCTTATGGAGATTATATATTGTCTTTGGCAGAAGCCGAAACTATCCCTTCTCTGTTTTGAGCGTGCTGATGTCTTGGCTACTTATCCTATCTATTTGTTTCTTTAAATTTACATAACTTTGATTCCATGGAGATTGTGGCATTGATTCTAAAGGGAAACAGTTTAATAGCGTACAAGAGATATGGAGAAAAGAAAACGGAGAAGAAGGAGAGGACAATGGTACAAATATGGTGTTTCTTATTGAAAAGTAAGAGGGGGTATTCAACTTAGATTTTAAAGGATTTGTAGGATTTTAACATTTTAGGATTTTAACATTTTAGGACTTTGGAATATTTAGGTGAGTTTTTAGGATATTTAGTTGTGTTTTAGAGTTTTTATATTTTTTTAAAAGGAAAAGAAATGGATTCTATGATATATGATTGTTAAACTTTGGGTGCTACTAACATATTGTCTCAAATCCTGCAATGCTTGCTGTATTTGAACACCTACAAAAGGAATACAATAATTAGTCCAGAGAAATATGTAAAGCTATCTTGATATTGAATCATGAAGCTAGGAAAATGTAAAGCTAATCAGAAGATAAAATAAGACAAGCATGTGTCTAGATGTATTCCCTGCACCTCAACTTCACACAGACTGCAATAAAACATCCCTTCCTCACTCATCTGCTCAGAAGATTCATTCTCACTCATTTTTTAGTTAATTTTTTATTTGAGAAATTTATAAGATACAAAATAACAATTCTAGAAATTGACAACTAAGAGGGAGAAGAGAGAGAGAGCTTACCAAACAGAGATGGTGGTGGTCTGATTCACATGAAGAGACAAAGCTTCAGGTTCACATGTGGAGAAGGTGAGGTGGCCGGTGATCGTTGGTGATTTTTGGCTTAGAGCTGTCGTAGATTTTTTTTTTTAATGAAATCTTTTAAAATTCTACCTCAAAATGTATGATTTTGAGATGGTATTTTTTAACTAGAAAACAGTAAATAAGTCTTGTAGAATCATTCAAAATCTCACTTTTTAAAAAGTTGTAATATATTGAATAACAGTATATTTCAAGTAAGTTTTATAAATAACTGATTGAATAACAAGAGAATTTAGACTATTTTAAATGATTTTACATAAATCCAAGTTGAATAATATAGGATTTTAAAAGATTTTTGAAAATCATCAATTGAATAACAAGTGATTTTAAGAATACTCTAGAATCTTTTAGAATATCAATTGAATACCCCCTCTTAAGTTTCCGAAATCTTCTCATCTCAATAATTGTTCTTTTTGATGTTTTCAATAATAATATAATACTAGGATTTACCCTGTGGTACACCACGGGTCCATTTCTTTTTTTTTTTGTTTGTATTATAAATCAATAACTCTGTGCATTATGAAGAAATTAACAGTCAAATGTTTATAACAAATAGATCAAAATTTAAGTTATATTTATGTGTTAATTTTGTTTAGTGTAAGATTATATAATTGTATTTGACTGTTAATTATAAGATTTAACCCACAATTTACAGCAAAATAATTTGTTTTCTACATTATCATAAATTACTCAATTTAATATATCTAATATTCTAATATTGATAATGTTAGCAAAATAATGAAATGATAAATTATCTGTGTAACACCAAATTAATGATAATTAAATTTATGTTCATATTGATCCAAATCATTCGTACAATATAATTTCATTGCGTATTATTTTAACTTTTAATTGTAAATATTCATTATATATTAAAATAACTCAAATGTAAAATAATATATATCTGGAAATACTTGTTTGGTTACAACAATCCTAAAACAATTTTTAAAATATATATCTGTTTATAAAAATTCAAATCACATCATATGCTGAAAGAAATCTAAAATTTAATTAACTTTATGTATTAAATAGTAATTCAAATAATTAAATATAAGATTAAATAAAAGTGAAAGGAGAATTCTATTTTAATATAACATATTGCTTTAAATTAGGTAGATATATTTTAGGAAATTAATATTATCAAATAAGAAAATGATTGTGTTTGGTTGTAAGGATTGTAGAGAATTTTAGTTGGGACTTGTTTGGATACAAATATAAGAGAGGATGGCACAAAAATGTACTTCAAAAATGTTAAGATATATTTTTTTATTCTACTTAGTTTTTCCCCTCACATATTTTAAATCAAAACAAATAATACTAATATAAACAAACCCATGCAACACACAGGACTGCACCTAGTACAATCATATCTGAGAGTGAGAGATCAACACATGCATATACTGACAGATCTGAGAGTGAGAGATTGACTCAGATACAAATCATAGATATTGAGAGTTACAGTGATGAAGAAATTAAACTCACTATGTCGCAACCAAATCAAAGTGGTTGTGAAACTTCTGATGAGAGTAAGAGATCGAGACAAAGACAAAAACGAAGAAGGAGGAACAATATAGCGAGACATAGATTAAGAGACTGAAGGAGAAGAAGTTCAGAGAGAAACAAAAATTGAAGAAGAAGGAGGAACGATTGTAACAATTACAATCCCTAGGTTTCTAATTTTTTCCAGCAACAACATCACCTCTTACCATATGCACTACCATGAACAGAAGGCTAAGCAACAAAAAAATTAACCAGTCACACAAAGAACCCAACTTACCATGGAATCACATTGAAGGCTCGAAGAGGATGTTCTATGACCTCATGCCACACATAATTGACTACCATCACATAATCAATTAAAGCATGCAATCCTAATCAACATCAGCAAAAAGCACAACGAACTGTAAGGGCTCTGATACAAAACTAAAACGACCCGACCCATTTTTTGTTTTTAATACAATAAATTAAACTAGTGATCTCATACTCACTAACATCCTAACCTCAATCAAACAACATTGGATAACATAAACCAATACCATAAAACCAATAGTCGATAAACAAATAAAATAATAACCATATCAATCCAATAATATCAAGAAGCAATAAATCAGCAAACTAACGTCATTCTAACGACCCACTCTAACAACCTATAAATGACAGACAACATGTCAACGAGTCACTAAAACATCCTCCTCTTCATCGCATTGATTCTACGATCACACTTGACCTTTACCTGCACCTCAAACAACAATTGAGATGCGCGTGTATTGTCATAAACACTCAGTGAGGCAATCCTCCCATCTATTGGACTATACATGCAAGCAATTGAGATCTCCAATCAACAAGCAACAAATAACACAATCAAACCATGTAACAAACAAAGTTCAACCGTTGCTGAAGGATGGTGTCGAACGACACCCTCTTGGTCTTGACCGACACATACTCCACATTCCTTGAAAACCCAAGTTAGTGTAGACCGACACCTCCAAATGGTGTCGATCGACACTTGTTAGGTTTCTCGCGCCGACCTTGCATTGGTGTCGACCGACACCGATGTCGAGCATCATTTTCCTTCGATCTCCAGCTTAGACCTCCACCTCCAATCACCTCCCACTCGACCAAGGCATTCAAAGGAGTGAAACCAAGCCACAGAGAACACAAACATTCAAGAGAATCAATCACACAACTCAAACAACACCAAAACAGAGAATCTCAAACTTAGATCAGCCATGATCATACACTACCACTTGTTTTGGTTGAAACTACGAAGAACAGCAAGACCAAGCCTTCCAGTGACTTCCACTCGACACCCATGCTCAGATCCTCCTCTCCACGTTCCAAACACACTAAAATCGGCTTAGAAATCCGCATAACCTTACAGAACCCTCTCAAGAAACTTTCTGGGATTTTCTCTCACTTGCCAAAGGTAAAAACGGCTAAACACTCTCAAGAGCGTCGAGTTTCACCCTTTATACATGACCCCTAGGGTTCCAAACCCAAACCACATTAAACCAATATTTTAAACAAAACCGGTCAAAGTGTTGGTGTCGACCGACATCCTTTGGTGTTTACCGACATCCTTTGGTGTCGACCGACACCCTTCCCGAACCATACATCTTGGTTCGTGGATGTTACAATATCAGTAGCTTACATTGGTGAAGTGTAAATGACTACAAAAGGTTAATAGCAATTATATATGCATTGCGTGAGAAAGCTCCCAGACACTAATATCGAGGCCCTTATCCCGCTTACGAGATCCAGCACCGGTGGTGCTCTGGCTCTCCAGCGTCGGGACACCATCCCGTTTCAATCACTTTTTCAATTTATTGTCTTTTCTCTTTTGTTAATCTTTTTGTTTCCCTCTCTAAAGTCCCCTAAAACCCTACCAATTTCAATATCTTTGGTGAGAGCTTCAACAGCGA
The DNA here is from genome assembly GCF_000633955.1 of Camelina sativa. Lineage (NCBI taxonomy): Eukaryota > Viridiplantae > Streptophyta > Magnoliopsida > Brassicales > Brassicaceae > Camelina > Camelina sativa. The sequence continues at coordinate 29,797,322 of NC_025699.1, forward strand.
ACAATATAGGGAGAAAAAGGAGTCTGACGATACCCAGCCTTCACCCTCATCATGTATCACCTTCGCAGAAACCAATTCTAACAGAACCACCAAAATCTAGATTTGAGGTCTCTTTCTGCCTTTGGTTCTCCTAATTTACCTCCTTCCTCGGGAGAAACTACCAAGGGACGACTCTACCTTCACCGGAGATGTCTGCTTCATGGATAGATTCTTCTCCATCTCCGTACGACGGCCGTCGCAGCACAAAAATTCTCCACCAGCCTTCAGGAAACTAGGTTTCCAACTGGTGGACCTCACCAATTACGGCCCATTAAAGGCATCTCCAATGGTCCTCTATTTTTGCCTCTATAATAGAGGAACTCTATAATAGAGGTGAGTTTTACTCCAATGGTCCACTATTCTCACCTCTAAAATAGAGATTGCTATTTTTTTCCTCTATTTATAGAGGAATCTTATTTTTTTTTACAAAGGTTCCTCTATAAATAGAGGAAAAAATAGCAATCTCTATTTTATAGAGGACCATTGGAGTAAAACTCACTTCTATTATAGAGTTCCTCTATTATAGAGAAAAAAAAATAGAGAAAACCATTGGAGATGGTCTAAGCTTGCTAAAGCCCAATCCTTCAAATGGTGGTCTAGCTTATTTACTAAAGAGGAAACCTGACTTTAGTAAATAAGCTGGACCACCATTTGAATCTTTGAGAATTAGATTTAGCTAAAGAGGCAATTAAGTTTTTTCCTAGAACATATGCCAATAATACCAAATCTACCGCGTGTCAAATTCAGCAAAAAAGTTTTAGAAAGTAACTCTGCTTTATTATATAAGATACTAGTATTTGGTCCGCGCTACGCGCGGGAGTTAGCACAGGAGTTAGATTAGAGTGTGTTTTGAGTTTGTTTTGTATATTATTTATTTGTTATGTAAATATCTCTTCGTCTCTATTTTTTGTATTAGTTTGTGTTGTTGTTTTTTTTATATGTGATTGTGGTTTTTTTTGGGGGGTTTTTGCATTAAGTATAATCTTGTGAAATGTTTTAAAAAAAAAAATTAATCATGTTGTGTTTCTTTACAAAATTTGTTTTGTTTTAACTTTATTTTTATTTCAGAAGTTTAGGGGGGTGTATTCAACTTGACATTTTAAGTGATTTGTGTAAGACTTACAAATCCTATGTTATTCAATCATGTATTTTAAAAAGTCTATTAAATCCATTGTTATTGAACTGATGATTTAAAAATTTACTTTAAAATTCACTGTTATTCAAAACAGTTTGTGGATTTGGATTTTAATGATTGTAGAGATTCTGGAAGATTTAGGTGGGATTTGTTTAGTTAAAAATAGAGAAATCCAAATCTCATGGTTTTAGTCGGGATTTGAAAGAATTTTACAATAAATCATATCAACTTCCCTAAAATCTATCAAAATTCTAAATTTTTTAAATCCCATCAAATCTTCCAAAATCATGGTTTCAATACACCCTCCTTAGATTGTATTGTATAAGACTATAAGTTGATTTGTGGCTGTAGTTATTTTTTGTGTATATTTAAATTTTGTCGTTATGCGTTGGTTAGATTGTTTCCTGTACGTGGTTGTAGTTCCTTGTTTGATTATTTTGGGTAGGTATTAATCAACTGTGGGAGGATTGTCTGTGAATGCTTTTGAGTTACATAGTTAGTGAGTCAGTAATTTTTTTAAAAGTATTAAAGTTACTAATATTTGAGTGTTTTTTTTTCCAAATATTTGAGTGTTTATTCCGTTAATTTTGTGTTTTGACCAAAAACAAAAAAAATCGGTTAATTTTGTGTGACATCCATTGGGCCTAAAGGATTGGGCCTAAATATCTCTTTAGGCCTTAAACTTCTTGGGGTCTATTGGGTCATAAGTGGAATTAAATTGAGTTGGAAATGGATTACTCTTGTTTGAAAATGGCAATTGTCTTGTTACTGGGTGTTTTCTTCTTTGCCGTAAATCTCTTGCCGAACAGATAGCAGATAATCATTCTTTCGATCTAGGGGATATACTGCGCTACGCGCGGATTAATTTTTAAAACTTATAAGACAATGATAAAGTGTTAATAATATTTCTGTAGCTATTTTATTTTATAGATTTTTTTTTAAAAACAATATCAAATGTAGCTTGAATATTTTCTTTTACTTTTGTTAATGATATTAGTTAGCTGAGTTTCTGAATTGTTAATCTTGATGTCTATATTAATTCTAGATGTTAGTAAGAAAAAATTCTTTATAAGCTTATATACAGAGTGAAGATATTTTTTTTCATGATAAGAAATGGCAGCAAATTCATGTTTTATTTTCTTTGGATAGTACTTTGAATGAATTAAAAGTATAAGTAACATGCATCATTATGATGAAATTTTAAAGTATGAAATCTTAACTTTGTACAATAAAACTATAATTTGTCGGCCTGAAATGCTATTATCTATCCTTCATGACAACAATTAGTCAGTAATACATGTTTTTACGCGATAATTTATAGCTAAGCGTGTTTGTTACTTGTCAATCATTTTCCATCAAAGTAAAAGGTAGAGCACACAAAAGATTACACAAAAGATTACGCGGCAGAATTCATGCCAGTCACTTAAGCTTTTCCACTTACTATATGCAATGGATTATAGACACATACACACCCATATACATACCCATTTACATTATTTGCATTGGAGGTGCAACAATCAAGGAGAAAACATAACTTTGGCATCTACTTTAACTGGTTTTTCCGACCAAACTACAAACAGAACTTATCAAAATAATGTTCTTTACATAAACGATGTTCATACAAAAAATATCTGACCAATTTCTGCTAACAACACTTTCATTCTCTCCACCCTTTCACTAATGCACCACCTCCCTCACATTCTTCATCTCTTTATGTGACAAACGAACTGAACATCATCAGCTTAGACTTCATGGTGTTGAATTTCCTCCTGTCAATGCATCTTCAATGGATGATACTTTGGGATTCTTGAGAAATATGTATAGTGAGGATATACTATGTTCAATGTAGTACGTATATATGTTCTAATCATGTAATAGCAGGAAGTTTATAAAGTATCTAATATACAAAAGTGTAAGTTCTATGCCTTTGACAAAAATAAAAATTTAAAACTGATCAGCTTTGAATTTAATTGCCATGAGTCCATGACAGTCTTACAAATTATATCAGAGTACTGAATAAGAGAATGTCTATTAGCCTAACCTTAATTTGAGGCAGTTACGTTGTTGATGTTGTTGTGGAAGCTTAGCATTTATAACTTTCAAACTCTTTTGCAGTGACGTTTCTTTTTCTTAACTTCCTAAATGAAAAACGCAAACAAAAGTACAGAAAATAAACAAATCATAATATGTGGTTCAATTATTTTAACCCCATATATAAATGAAGCACATTAGTAAGAGTACCTACGAACAGTTGAATAAACACAAAATGGTTTTACCAACGAAGGAAAAAGTGTTTGATCGGCATAGGAAAAGTCCAACAAAATCACTCTTCCTAATGTAAGTCGTACCTATGATTTAGCAATTGGAGGAGTCTCCGTATGTAGATCTCTGGATTTTTCTCCTCATCCAAAGCTTTTCACCTGCAAGAAATCAACAAAATTACTACATATAAAAAGGTTTAGATAAGCAACATAAGTTTTTATAGATTGGACATATTCCACATGCGTCAGACTATATCCATATAAAACGAAGATAATACTAAACTTAAATATAAGTTCTCCAAATACAAAACTTTAGTATAAGTTCTTAAGAAAGAGCAGCTACCTGGCGTTTTTGGCTACGTAAGTGATTGATAAACCAAACTGAAACCATCAGTCGAGGTTTTTAAATCTGTGAAAAAAAGATCAGAAACCTAATCATCATAAAATAGATATATAAATTTATTGTGAGAACTTAATCTACTATAAAGGATAGAAAATATAAAGAAAATGAATCACCAATCGGAGGAAGCAAAAGAAATACGGAGTGGATGTTTTGTTTTGGTTAGACACTTACATTCCGGAATGAGTTGAACTTCCCCGAACAATATGTCATTATCACCAGGATTTGAAACGTTTAAGCCCTAATCCTAATTAACGTCCATGAGACCAGTTTCATCTCTTGAAGCTTGCACATACCCGAGAAAACAATGAAAGGGTGAAACCCTCAGATAGGATGTGAAGCGATTGGAAGTAGAAGAAAGGGACATTTCGTTTTAAAATGTGAAGAAGGAGGTGAGGTCGAACCTCTCTCGAAATCCTACATATATATAGTCATAGAAAGCAAGCTAAAATCAAACTGACATAGAGCAGTTTTAGGAATCAAATAATTAGGGGCTCACTACAAGAAAATCGTGTATTTATAGCATAAGAAAATAGCGTTTTAACGCTTTATGCTATGTTAAATAAACGTGAAATTATAGATAGCGTTTATTTATAAGTAGACGCTATAAATGTATCGGTCAAACTTCAAAATTTTGATGCGGAAAGTTTTTGGGTTTCGCGGGTCTCAATTAATAGCATATCTCATAAAAACGCTATTGAAATGAAAAGCGGGAATATATTTTTTATTGCCCGCCTCACCATTTGGAAAAAAAAAAGAATACTCACTCCTCACCTACTCACTCGTCTCACCTTTCTCAAAATTTTGGGTTCTCTCGACTCCTCACCTACTCACTCGTCTCACCTTCTCAAATTTTTTCAGTCTCTAATTTCTCAGTTTTCAATTTCTAATCTCACTCGTTTAATTTCTCATTGGTTTGGTTTCACTCGGAGCCTCACTCGGATCTCTAATCTGTCAAGCCTCACTCGAAGCCCCAGTCGTCGATTTCTGAAAACCAAAGGTGATTAATCAAATCGAATCGACGACTGTTTCTTTAATCGAATCGATGACTGTTTCTTTTTTCTTCCTTCGTTTCTTTTGTTTAATCGAATCGTTTATCACTGTTTGGTAATCGATTTGTTTCTTTTGTTCTTTTGCATGCAGATTTCAGGATTCGATCTGATTCGATCTGAGTTTAAGGTACTGAAAATTTATTTTTTCTTTCTTAATATTGTTCTAAATTTTTGTTTTGTGTGGGAATATAGATCTAATTAAATTTGCGTTTTCGTTCTAACACAGTTTTTTTTTCAATTTTACAGAGATTTTTGTAAGTTCGCGAAGACTTAAGATCTTTTCATCTGGTGAGTTATTATTTAGGAGTTTAAGTTTTTTTATTTAGTTCTTATTCTCTTCGATCTGTGTTTTTGATTGACAACCCTGTGTTCGTGGTCGATTCAACACTGTGTTCGTGGTCGAGTTTTGGTGGTTTTGTAAGATGGACAAGTCTTGGGTCTGGCTTCCAAGGTATGAACTTGTCTTTTTTTTCCTTTTTGTTACATATTTTTCCTTTTATGAGAATTAACCTTTGAAATTTTTTTCACTTGAAGGGCCAGCCTTGAGTTTCAGACAGGGGCAACTAATTTTGTGCATGCATCTGCACTGAGATTGGGTAATCCTAGTGACATGTTTTGTCCCTGTATAGATTGCCGCAATATGTGCCATCAGCCGATAGCTACAGTGTTGGAACATTTAGTGATTAGGCGCATGGATCAGAAATACAAGAGAAATTCATGTTGGAGTAAGCATGGGGATATTAAGACTGATAAGTCAGCGGAAGATCCGAAAGTTGAGTTAGATGTTTATGACTTGATTAGGACAGCTTTCATTGATGGTGATTCTCAACCTACGAGCTACTTTGGAGATCAGGCAGATGTTGTTGATGGTGGTAGTGAAGAGTCTGAGTTTAGGAAGAAGCTCGATGATGCTGAAACTCCACTATACTCCAACTGTCCCAACTACACGAAGGTGTCTGCAATTATGGGGCTTTACTGCCTCAAAGTCAAGAGTGGAATGTCAGAGAACTATTTTGATCAGCTGCTGACGATGATTCATGATATGCTTCCCACGGATAATGTTCTCCCGCAATCAACATATGGGATAAAGAAGTTCCTAAAGATGTTTGGCTTCGGATATGATATGATTCATGCATGTAAGAACGATTGTGTTCTATACCGGAAGGAATACGAGGCTATGGAAAGCTGTCCAAGGTGTAGTGTATCAAGATGGGAGAGAGATAAGCAAACTGGTGAGGAGAAAAAGGGGATACCAGCCAAGGTATTAAGATATTTTCCAATCAAAGACAGATTGAGACGGCTCTTTAGATCCAGAAGGACGGCTGAAGAGGTTCGTTGGCATTTCAACAATAAGAGTTTAGATGGTACCATGAGGCATCCAATGGACTCTTTAACGTGGGCCAATGTGACTGATAAATGGCCAGAGTTTTCAGCTGAACCAAGAAACCTCCACCTTGGTATCTCTACAGATGGGATGAATCCTTTCTGCCTTCAGTCCAGCACATACAGCACATGGCCAGTGTTCTTAGTTAACTATAACATGCATCCAACATTGTGTATGAAAGCAGAGAATATAATGCTGAGTCTGTTGATCCCAGGACCTACATCACCAGGCAACAACATTGACGTCTATCTAGCTCCATTGATAGATGACCTTAAGGAATTGTGGAATGAGGGACTTGTGGTTTACGATTCATTTATGAAGGAGAATTTTACAATTAAAGCAATGTTGTTGTGGAGTATCACTGATTATCCTGCTTTAGGAACATTAGCTGGGTGTAAGGTGAAAGGCAAACAGGCGTGTGTTGTGTGTGGAAAGGATACACCTTTTAGGTGGTTGAAATTCATTCGGAATCATGTTTATTTGGGAAACAAAAAAAGACTTAGACCTGGACATCCTTATAGAAGAAGAAAAAAATGGTTTGACAACACTGTGGAGGAAGGGAGTGCGAGTAGAATTGAAAGTGGAGCAGAAATTTTTAACATACTCAAGGATTTGAAAGTTGAGTTTGGCAAACCGTTTGGGGAAAAAAGTAAAAGGAAACGAAAAGGAGTATCTGTTGATGAGGTACCTTTGGACGAAGAAGACGATGAAGACAATGATAATTGGAGGTGGAAGAAACTGTCCATCCTATTTGAGTTACCTTATTGGAAGGTCAATATTTACTAAGTCTATTAATCTAGTAGATTTCAATTATTTTCTACTTGCATATTCTTTTTGAAATTGACTTTTTCAATTGGTCTTTATCTTACATGTTAGGATATGCCGGTTCGTCACAATATTGATGTGATGCATGTTGAGAAGAATGTGTCAGATGCTATATTGTCTATTCTTATGCAATCTGCTAAGTAAAAAGATGGTTTGAAAGCAAGGAAAGATTTGGAAGATATGGGGATCCGTGGAAACTTACACATTCAGAACAAAGGGAAGAGAAAGTATTTACCTCCAGCTTCGTTTTGGCTGTCCAAAGAAGAAAAAAAAGATATTTTGTAAGAGGTTAAGTTCATTCAGAGGACCTGATGGATATTGTGCGAATATCGCCAATTGTGTTTATGTGGATCCTCCACTAATTAGTGGATTGAAGTCTCACGATCATCACGTGCTTCTGCAAAACCTGCTACCAGTTGCTTTGCGAGGCTTGTTACCAGATGGACCAAGGATTACAGTTACTAGACTGTGCAGCTTCTTTAACAGACTATGTCAACGAGTTATTGATCCTGAGAAGCTTATAACATTGGAGGCTGAGTGTGTGGAGACATTATGCCAACTAGAGAGATATTTTCCTCCCTCTCTATTCGATATTATGTTCCACCTTCCCATACATCTAGCAAGAGAAGCACGTTTGGGTGGACCTGTCCACTTTCGTTGGATGTATCCATTTGAAAGGTACTCAAAAATTTTCATTTGCCTTTGTGTGTATTTGGTGTGTTGTATACAATTAGTAACTAACATGTTTATGCTTAACATGTAGGTACATGAAAATATTAAAATCGTCTGTAAAGAACTATGCAAGGCCAGAAGCGTGTATGGCTGAAGAATATTTGGCCGGAGAATGTATTGCATTCTGCATGGAGTTCCTTCAGAATTCAGTAATATTTCAAGAAACAACAAACCGTAATGAGGATGTCGAGTCCTCTGAAGGTTGTCCATTAAATAAGGCTGCCCAAATTGTTCTTACTGATAAAGAGCGAGACATAGCCCATCGATATGAATGAACATGGAAATGATGAATCCATATGTTGAGTAAGTTCATCACTAAAGTGACTTATCCCATTTTCATTACACCATCATTACTGTTGGATTGTAAACTAACTTATTGTGTTTTTCTTTATGTATGCATTTGGAAGAATTACAAGCTACTGATCGTAGATGTGCCAGGAGTGAAACTCTGTTATGGAAGTTTCATGCAGAGAGGTTCGCACAATGGGTAAAAAAGAAGGTACTAATTATATACTACTAATTATATATCAGTATTTTTCCTTTAAATCCGTCGAACACCATGAGCATATATACTACTAATTACGTATCCTTTATCTTTGTCATTAGATCCCTGCTAACTCAGTAGATCATTCAGACAAACTAAGATGGTTAGCCTATGGACCAAGACATACAGCTGAAACATATAAAGGGTTTACCATCAATGGGCATTGATTTCACACTGAGGATGTAATGCGTAAGACTCAGAACAGTGGAGTAACGTATGAAGCCTTTAGCATGTGTAGATTTAGTGCCAGAGACACTAAACATATGGCGGACATAGTTGCATTCTATGGAGTTATACAAGAGATCATAATACTGGACTACCACAAGTTTCAAGTTCCTCTGTTTAGGTGTAAGTGGGCCAACAAAGGAAACGGTGTCAAAGAAGAAGAAGGATTTATACTTGTGAACTTCAATGTCAACCAATCAACGTATCTTCAAGATCCTTACATCCTGGCATCGCTAGCCAAGCAAGTTTTTTATTCTAGAGAAAATGATTCATCACCTTGGTCTGTAGTTATGAGGGCGCCACCAAGAGGGTATCATGAGTTAGAGACAGAGGAGGAGTTTCTTGTTGCACCCTTATCCATTCCTCAAACTGAAGATTTGGGGGACATGTCTTCTGATGATGAAAGTTTCTATGTTAGAGAAGATTGTGAAGGAGTCTTAGTAATGGAATCATAAGGATAGAATTACAAAATTGCAGTTAGTCGTATGTTTTCATCCTTTTCTCACCATTTGAAAGTCAGTTGTGTTTCAGGTGTATTGTAATGACGAGAAGGAGTAATCGTAATGTAGGCCTTGCCCCAACTACTGACACTAACACTTGCCAGCACAATCAGGAAGCAATGTCGCACCAGATTGAGGACGAAATTCATCATGAAGACATATCCCAGCCGGAAGTGCAACCATTAAGTGGAGAACCTCAAAACAGTGAGGTAAATACTAAAAAAAGGAAAACAAGAGGGCCAACTAAGATGCGTGGAGTTGCAAAACACCATGAGGACAATGTTGACGTTGATTTCACAACTCTTGGTCAACATGTTGGTAAAGGATCAGTTACACTCTCCTCATTTCTTGGTCCTCTGGTGAGGGAGCATGTTCCAGTTGTACTGGACGATTAAAGGCATCTGGACGATACAATCAAAGATATTCTGTGGGAAGAAATTCAGGTATTCTCTGTAATCTTACACAAGTCTTCATTTGAATATTAAACTTATTCTCTGGAACTCAAACTTATTAATGTTTACATTTGAATATTTGATAGGGAAGATTCAATTTAAGTGAAGAGTGGCAAAAAGATTGTGCTTTTAAGCAGATGAGTAGTATTTGGCGAGCTTCTAAATCTAAACATCTCTCCAAAGTTCGACAGTCAAGTAAGAAAGAGTTACTTGATTTAAAACCAAGTAACATACAATCTGCGTCAGCATGGAAAAATAGGGTAAAGAATAAGACTAGTGAAGAATTTAAGGTTTGTGTACGCCTATATATTCATTTGTGGACCAATGTTGTTATTTTTTTTAATTTTTGAAAACCTCTGGTGATAGTCGGATTGATTTTTGGTAGGTTCGGAGTGAAAGATTTAGGCAACTCAAGAAGGCGCAGATTCCACACACGACCAGCCGCAAAGGAATGACTCGACTGGCTCATGAGATGGTATGGTCAAATTATCTTACTGAGTTATTTCTGATATGGTATGGATCATGAGATGGTATGGTCAAATTACCTTTGTTATATGTAGAAGAAGAAGAGTTATGACCCGTCCATGGTGAGTAGGAGCAAAGTTTGGATAGCAGGACACACTCATTCTGACGGAAAACCAGTGAGACAAGAATTTGCTGGAACAATTGTAAGTGAAATGAGATCATAAATCAATTCACTCAATTAATAATGCTTCTTCGTATAGCATACAATAATCCTCTTTAACTCTTTGTGTCATGAACAAATCAAATCCATTGATAGTGAAATGGGTTCCACATCTACCACTAGTATTAAAGAGGATGATGTCTGTCAAGTCTTAGGGAAAGACAAGTCTGGAAGGGTTAGAGGTATGGGCAGAGGGGTTACCGCTACAAAGCTATCATTCATTCAGGCTAGAGACGCCCATGTCCAGAAGCTTGAAGCAACACAAGCGGAATTGATCACCAAAATTGAAGATCTCCAAAATGTAGTTCGTGACTTGGCTAAAGGGAAAAAGGTCAGTATAGTTAATTTTAAATCGTGTCCTTGATGATAAGGCCAATTTGTTTGTATGTTTGTTTTAGTATTAACTTTATTATTCTTTCCACAGTCTGATGATTTTCCGGCATCGAAGACTAGTAATGGTAGCCACACTGGCCCTAGGTGTCAACTTCTGGATTGGTGTTTAGATGATGAGGTTGTTGTCGGGGAAGGAGAGTTCTGCTCAGCTGAACCAAATTACAAGATTGGTCGTATTGCAATTGGTCCTAATGCATCAGCTGTCGTTGTCAAATCTGTAACAAACAAAGATGCGTTTGTATGGAGGCCAACCACCATGGTTGTCTCTCTTGGGGATGCTGTGGGAACGAAAATTGCATGGCCAACTGATAAAATGATATTGGACAATGATGCAACATCCCCAATTGAAAATCAATCAGCTGGTTCATCGGTAATGTTTTACTTTGACTCTTACATTATTATGAGATTGTAGATAGATTTTAAAAATTTCATTTTTTTATTGACTTAGGCATCACATGATAAAATCATCATCTTTGATTGGAATGCGGAGGATGTAGTAGTTGCTGAGGGTCGTTTGTGGTCAATGGATCCACAAGAAAAGGCCAACAATATCTGTCTCGGACCTAATGCTGCAATCGTAAAGGTTGAGAAGGTCGTTAAACATGACGCTTATTTGTGGAGACCTACTGATGATATGGTCTTGATGGGTGATGCACTTGATGCCTTCATCGCATGGCCAATAAAGAAGATATTGCTGACTAATATTATACATCCAACAAGATCATCATCACCAATAGCAACATCACCTGGGGTAACAATTCTATCTAATGCTTAAGTTTATATTTATTGTTATTGGTGGTCACTTCTGATATAAGTGTCTGAATTGTTTGGATTATAGATTGTAAGTTGCAGCATCAACACCACCAAATCAGATGGAAAGAAAAAGTGCATGCTGTTGGATTGTAATAATTAAGGACAAGTAGTTGCAGAAGGCAGGGTTTGTTCAACCAATCCAGACGACAAGATCCACTTTATCCCCTTAGGTCCAAATGCTAGCAAGGTATGGATAGAAGTATCAAAGATTGGAGATGCAAAAGTGTGGAGACCAAATTCAGAAGTGGAGTTAGTTTCTGATGCTTTAGGTACAACAGTTGCGTGGCCTAATGATAAACATGTGTTTGTGTGAAATTGTGGTGTACTTTGAGCCTGTGTGGTTGGATTTTGATTTATTAGTTTATGCCTTTAGAACATTGTAAACTTTGATTTCAATTAATGTGTTTAGGATTTTAATGGTTTAACCTTTTATATTTAAATACATAAAATAATAAATTAATCAAAAATCAATTAAATTGACGATATAAAAATAACATAATGCGAATGCTATTTGAAAAAATAATTATAACATTAAGTAACGCTATTAAAAAAATTAAAATAATAAAACAATATTGCTATTATAAAAAGGAATATAGCACATGTACAAACGCTATTTTATATTACCAATAAATAGCATGCTAGAAAGTGCTATCTAATGTGCCGGACCTATTATCGCAGTCGATGATAGAGCGTTTACTAAAACGCTATCATACCGTTCGATAGCATTTTTCCGATGCTAAGAATACACGATTTTTTTGTAGTGGCTTTAAAGAAATTTGGCCCAAAAAAATAAATTTAGAAAATTTAGAAAATGTGGTTAGTGGATAAGTTTAGAAAATTTGGCCTCATTAAATAGAAGGATTAGCTGACGTGACAGCACCAAGAGTGAGAAAATATAACTTTATATATATATATATAATTTCTGAAAAGTGTCCTCAAATTTTTCATATCATCTTATTTATAAAGTCACTAAATTTTAAATACAAGAAAGCAACTAAAACAACAAATCCTCGTATGATGATGGTTGATGGATGATTCAGATCTAATATATGCTTTTCTATATAAAAACATTAGATCATCTTTGTGTAGCCTGATTTTAATTTATCTCCATATAATTAATATTTATAACTTTTACCAAAAAAAGTATGTTTTATAAACAATCATCTACACCAAGTTATTATACTCCGACTCCAAGCTTTGTGATGGCTATTTGCAGTATTCAACGGATATAGTGAAGAATGTTGTGTATGAATCGTAAGTAAAACATTTAGCGAAAACAAAAGATAAATAAAGAACCCATACTCAGTGGGTATTTCAAAATATTTTATTTTAATCTTTTTCTTTTTATATAAAATTATTATTTATTTAAAGAATAAATCAGGAAAAACAAATTTAACATGTTAGAATGTGCTATGTGCTCAGAACAAGTTTCTCAATATTTTTCAACTTCTCTCTTACCTTTTGTTATTTTTTTATTTTTTAAGTGGTGAAAATCAAGTTAATCCATCAATGCACATGATCTTATATATTTAGTCCATATTCAGACCTTTTCTACCATGCATGATGCACGTATAATGTATACATGTAAATGTACATACATAGAGAGAGAGAGAGAGAGAGAGAGAGAGAGAGAGAGAGAGAGAGAGAGAGAGAGAGAGAGAGAGAGAGAGAGAGAGAGAGAGAGAGAGAGAGAGAGAGAGAGAGAGAGAGAGAGAGAGAGAGAGAGAGAGAGAGAGAGAGAGAGAGAGAGAGAGAGAGAGAGAGAGAGAGAGAGAGAGAGAGAGAGAGAGAGAGAGAGAGAGAGAGAGAGAGAGAGAGAGAGAGAGAGAGAGAGAGAGAGAGAGAGAGAGAGAGAGAGAGAGAGAGAGAGAGAGAGAGAGAGAGAGAGAGAGAGAGAGAGAGAGAGAGCAGGAGACAAGAAGAGAGTAAGCACGCAGAGCTTTCGAGCATGAGCATGCTAGAAAAAGGAACCATGTGTGCTCACTCTCTTCTGTCGCCTTCCTTATATCTATTCAATGACCTCCTTTAGTTGAACCTTTTCATCTTCGTGCATGCATATGATCTATATAGTAGCTTTGGTCCCTAAATTTTAATGATATGAAACAAGTTTGTCTGGTTTTAGGGTTAATATATAAGGAATGCTAGGGGCATATATGATGATGCATGCATAAATATCATCGTTATCCACTCGTTTCGTTTAATTTCTAAAAATATTCCGCCGGATTATACCCTTCGTAGTTTATTTATTGTCAATTTGAGCGTCTATATTCCCTCATTTCATTAAATATTATATCATGGGGATGCGTAACACATGATTATTGACATGAATAAAATATCCTTCATTGATCTAAAATGAGACTCTGGTCGGCTCTATAAGACAAGTTATATGAAAAACATAAATGTAAATACAACACATTGAGTCACAAAAATGAATTCGTTGTTAAAGACAGAACATAAAAATAGTGACTACATTAATTAATAACAAAGTGACTAAATCGTAACCATCGTATGGGACACATACACTCCTCAATAAAATGTTTTTATGTGATACCTAAACTTTTATTTGTTTAAAGTCTACATCCAATTTAGATTTTCGAATTGAGAGATCCCACTTATAACGAAATGAAACTATTTATTTGAACAACCACTTGAACAATTAATAAACTATACATAGGTTTAGATGTATGTGAGAGATCCCCGACCATAATTAAGATCTCTAGCTAGAACACACATTGATCCTCCAATCAGAAAACAAAATAATAAAAAGAAATATCTGTAAGAACGAATGTAAAATCGAAACGTAAGCCATAGGAAATGATATAAAAATAGAAATAAAAGCGAATATCACTATTCACTAAAGGTTTGGAATATACTAAGTAAAGCGAAAAGATGCTAAGGGCAACGAATTATGAACATCATGGCCATCTCACTAGTTTTATATATATAGTTTTGCTTTTGATTTGATTTTATTCTTCTTCCACATTCTATTGTATATGTGTGTTTATGTCTCACGCAAGCACAACATAAGCGGTCCCCCTTTATACGTTTCTAGAAACATTGACGTTTCAAGCATTCATTAGTTANATATTCCCTCATTTCATTAAATATTATATCATGGGGATGCGTAACACATGATTATTGACATGAATAAAATATCCTTCATTGATCTAAAATGAGACTCTGGTCGGCTCTATAAGACAAGTTATATGAAAAACATAAATGTAAATACAACACATTGAGTCACAAAAATGAATTCGTTGTTAAAGACAGAACATAAAAATAGTGACTACATTAATTAATAACAAAGTGACTAAATCGTAACCATCGTATGGGACACATACACTCCTCAATAAAATGTTTTTATGTGATACCTAAACTTTTATTTGTTTAAAGTCTACATCCAATTTAGATTTTCGAATTGAGAGATCCCACTTATAACGAAATGAAACTATTTATTTGAACAACCACTTGAACAATTAATAAACTATACATAGGTTTAGATGTATGTGAGAGATCCCCGACCATAATTAAGATCTCTAGCTAGAACACACATTGATCCTCCAATCAGAAAACAAAATAATAAAAAGAAATATCTGTAAGAACGAATGTAAAATCGAAACGTAAGCCATAGGAAATGATATAAAAATAGAAATAAAAGCGAATATCACTATTCACTAAAGGTTTGGAATATACTAAGTAAAGCGAAAAGATGCTAAGGGCAACGAATTATGAACATCATGGCCATCTCACTAGTTTTATATATATAGTTTTGCTTTTGATTTGATTTTATTCTTCTTCCACATTCTATTGTATATGTGTGTTTATGTCTCACGCAAGCACAACATAAGCGGTCCCCCTTTATACGTTTCTAGAAACATTGACGTTTCAAGCATTCATTAGTTACCAACTTTTACGTGGTAGATCAATATCTCCATATAGAATATTAGCTTTTTTGAATTGCAATATCGTTTTACTAAAAGAAATACGAACTTCGATAGCAGTTTGTTGTAGCACGAATTTACGAACTGCTACTAAAAGTATCAAAATCAGATGTTAAATATTTCATAGCTTTAGATTAACGCTGACAATGTTTTTCATTACGCCGGAACATAAAAATAACTATTGTAGCTGGAAAGTGGTTATGGAAGCAAAATATTTTGGTGTTTCCCCCCTTACCAAAAAATAAAATCGATTCTCAATATTTCACTTTATTACACTTTGACCAAACGAAAAAAAGAAAAAAAAAGCTTTGTAAAACTTTTCGAGTATATCAGATCTCAGTCTGAAACCTCAAAGTTTTTACACCTCAATCCTGAAATTTCAATATCTATTTCTTGAATTCTCGACTCACATTGACGAAAACTCAATTCTCCGTCACTCTTTGTCTCCATCTATCTCTGAATCTCTCCGCTTCAGTCTTTTTCCGCCTCAGTCCCTCTCTGCCTCCGTCTCTCTCCGCCTCTGTCTCTGTCCGCCTCCGTCTCTCTCCGTCTCAGTCTCTTTTCGTCTCTGTCTCTGTCTCAGTAGATTAGCCGATCTCCGTCTGTTGCTGCATCGGTCTCGGTAGCTTAGCCGATCTCCGTCTTTTGCCGTCTCTGTCTCAGTAGCGTCGAACTTAGCCGATCTCCGCCTGTTTGCATCAGAACACACAGGTTAGTTGTCACAATCACATCTCATTCAGACGGATATTTGATTGATTGGTTTTAGAGTTGAATGACTTGGATGTTTGATATTTTGTTTTTATAAACGGTGGTGAATGTGTTTGTTTGGTGTTTGAGTTATTCTTATGGGTTTGTTTTCTTTTCCGGCCGGGTAAGCACATATAATGATAGAAAAGACATGGGTTCATCTTAACTGGTATGTGAGACCATTCTATAGTTATGTACTTATTGGGTTTATGGTTATGTTAAAGAGATTTAAAAGTTTCTAATTGAATTTTGTTTTTTTTTCATCTTACTTCACCGCAGAGCTGATCCTGGGTATGAGAGAGGTGCTTGGGATTTTGTGAGGTCTGTGACTGCAGGTTTAGGAGAGAATGCGATGATTATTTTTCCGTGCATTGACTGTCGCAACGTAGATCGTCACTCAGCCGGCAATGTTGTTGATCATCTAGTAACAAGGGGAATGATTTGAGTTATAAGTTGCGGAAGGACTGGTATCACCATGGAGAAGTGAAATCAGGGACTAAGTGTAGAAAGAACGCAAGTCAGTGGAACCAGGAGATTTTAGGGTTGATCAAAGCTGCTGAATTTATAGATGAAGAGCTGGTTAGTCAGGGTGATTTAAGTGAGGTTGCTGAGGGTGATGAAAAAGAAGAGGATGAGTTTCTAGTGAAGCTAGCTGATGCAGAAACACTATTATATCCAGGATGTGCAAACCACAGCAAGCTCTCGGCGACTTGTTTTTTTTTGTTTGTTCGTAGACCTTTTTTTCCATGATGTTTCTTTATTTTGAATTCTAAGGTTTTAATAAATCAGACTATGTATGTTTTCAGATATTAATCTACTTCGCTGGAACAATTTAATTAATGGATCTTTCTATATATAATGTTTCACACCTACTTAAAAATATATACAATAAACACACAACTTTTAGGACATATAGTTTGATGATTGGACAAAGAAAATTTCAATATGCAAATATTCCTAATAGTTTGGAGAAAATTTAGAAAATAAGATAATCATATATGGATTGTGAAAATACCGTAAACTAAACCCTAAACCCTATTTGAAAAATTATTTGGCAATTTTATAATTTTATCAAATCTAACATATAAAACTTCTATTTTTTAAATTTTAAAATTTTACAAAGTAAAAAATATGAAACTTCCATTTTTTTACACCATTCACCATTCTTATACCATCTAACCACTAAATCATATAATCTAAACCCTACATGTGGTCAATCTCTAATTTATAAAAGTTTAATATTATATTAAGTCTAAAATATCTAATATATTAAAGGAATAGTCGAAAGAGCTCACAGCCAATCTCATAAAAATTGACCTTTAAAAATTTTCGGACAAGCTTTTCTCGCCTATTTAGGTTGCTGAAACGCACCACATTCATCCTCAGACTTAAGATTATTAATTTGTCATTAATAAGATTCAAAACTGGACCTTTTTACCCTTTTCTAAGTTTTATTTTTTAAAAAACTTAAAAAAAAAAAACAAAATTAAAAAAAAAAAACCAAATCAGTTTTACAAAATCGGAAATCTAATATATTTATGCAATATCTCTCTTTAATAAAATGGAAGATAAATATTAGAATATATTACGAATATTCGTTTAAAGAAAACTTTTATTTTCAAAAATATTAAAATGGTAAAGATAATTATGACGAATTTCCTTCTAAACTATTAACCAAAACAGTAAAAGTCGGATTCATTAAGCTAAACATATAGTTTTGAGAGTATAATTTTTCTTTTGTATTATTTTGGTTCTAATGAATCAACTTTACTATTGTATGACTTAGATTTTTTTTTATGTTGATGTACTATCGATATGCTTTGGTGCTTTGCATGATTAATTTTTATGCTACTATAATTTTTAATTATTATGTTGAATCATATCAAAAGTTTTACTCATTTTGTACTGTTTGATTTTGTTTTAGGTTTACCTGTCATGGACCATAGAACTTTTTTGTATATCAAAAACAAGATTGGACGAACGAGTTGATGAAGCAAGCAAAAAGTCAAATCGGTAAAGTATTATTAATAATTGTGTTTATTTTTATTTATTTTTTGGTGGTATAATTCTGGTCTTTTATATGATTCATCGGATTCTAATTTTTATGCTTTTTGTTGTAGTGGTTCTTAAAAAAGCAAGATCAAGAAAAGTCTATGGTTTCTCCATCTTTTAAAACATATATGTAATATTATTTTCTATATTTTGTTTTGTAGTTTAGTAATTTGAAATAAACTTTTTTTATATGTAACATGATCATTGATCATAATAGTGGATCTACAAAATTGAATATAGTGAAATTCATGTATTAATTTTTGCTAACATGAATCCTTAATTTTTTAAAAATACAATGTTTGCTAATATTATTTTTTGTAATGATTATAGTTGCAGAAAAACTATGGTGGATTCTATTTTTATGGTAATTTTCTAAAAACTTTGATTTCTGTTTATAAATAGATTTAAATATTTTTATGCTATTATTTAAATAAATATTTATGACTAATATTTCTTCATAAGTACTTGTGATTAATGTTTCTTCTTTATCTTAAATTGATAATTCTGTTTGTTTTTTTGGAAAATAGTATGATCTTTGTGTCTAATATATTATTTCCCCTCTTGAATAATTATGTCCCATCGATACGTTCATGTTCTTACTTTTATGAGCTCTGAGATCGATCTATTTCATCGTGTTTTTTTACAAAGTCATCTTTGATTTTTGTGTGATTCTCTTTGATTTTTGTTTACAAATCATTAACGATCGTGAGACTGAAAGGTCAAGGGGATTCGGATTTGTCACCTCCAAGGACGAGAAATCCATGAGGAATGCTATTGAAGAGATGAACGGGAAATAGCTTGATGGCCGTACCATCACTGTGAATGAGGCTCTGTCAAGAGGAAGCGGCGGCGGTGGAGGAGGACGTGGTGGTGGTGGTGGTGGTTACCGTAGCGGCGGTGGTTACAAAAGACGTAGCGGTGGTTACGTATCTGGTAGAAGCGGTGGTGGCCGAGATGGATATGGTGGTCGCCGTGAAGGCGGTAGCGGTTACGGAGGAGGTGATGGTGGTTACGGAGGAAGCGGTGACGGTGGAGTGGCTGGTAATTGAAGATAGTGTGGTTTGGTGCTGCTCTGTGTTTGGTTTAGATTTGGTTTGTTGGTTGATAATTGAGTTTCAGAGTCGCAACGTGTTTCATCCAAGAGTCACAAGTTCCAAGAGACACAACTCATAATGATGTAGTGTCTGATTGTTTTCTATGTAAAACAGTTTTGTTGTTGATGTATGTAACAAGTTTCAGTTGATCGAAGTTTATATTTGTTCTTATCTTCTAAAAGAGACAAAGGTCTCTTACTCTGTTTTGTTATTCTCTTCTCTCAAAATTATAACATGGTATCAGAGCTTATGTTGGTCTTGGAGCCTATCCAAGCAAAACAAAAATAAGAAAAATTCCGCTGCAAGAAGGAGAGAAAGATGGAAACAACAAACCAAGGGTAAGAAGAAGAAGAAAAAAAGATCGAAATAGGAAAAGATGGTGGTGACAAGAGAGAGTACTATCAACCTTCCAAACTGTAAAATCCGTGAACCAGAATCCCGGTTTGGGAGTTGCATCGGTCGATTCAGTTGTTGCATCGGTCGATGCAAGGTCAAGTTTCTGCGTTTTGACTTAAGTCAAACGCTGCGTTTTGGGTGAAGGAAAAACCCTTAACACGATTTTTGTCTCATTCATTTGGTTGTGGCCGTTATTGAGAAATAGAAAGAGAGAAAAAGCTTTGTGAGAGTTCTTGAGCGTTTTTGGGAGATTCTTGGAGGTTGGTGACGTTTCTTGGTGAGATTTGTAGTTGGGCTCGTTGTGGGAGCTTCCTAGAAGCGTTTTCTTCTTGTGTTTAGGTTCAGATTTGTCTTGGCAAAGGTAAGTGCAGGACCATGACTTATCTAAGCTAGAGAAATCTTTAATCTGCTTGTTGTGTGATGTTAGACTTGTTAGATTGTTGCTATGGACGTTAGGAAGCTTTCTTGTGGCTTGGGATCGAGTTTTGTGGTTGTAGGAACGAAGATCCGGGGAGAAGCTTTGGAGGAAAACGATGCTCGGCATTGCATCGGTCGATGCACTTTGTGCGTCTGTCGATGCAGATGCGAGGACGGCGCGTAAACTCTAGGGTTTTCGTGTTATGTCGAGCATGCGTCGGTTGATGCATTGGGAGCATCGGTCGATGCAAGTTAACCTTGCATCGGTCGACGCAGATCTTGTGTCGGTCGACGCAACCTCCATTTGGTGTCGGTCGATGCATGTTGGTGTCGGTCGATGCAGAGTCCTGGTTTGTTTATTGTTGTTTGTTGATTGTTGTTGATGGTTAGAGATAACTCTATTGCTTGTGTGTATAGCCCAGTAGATGGGAGGATTGCCTTACTGAGTGTTTATAAAATACTCATGCATTGCAATATGTGTTTGTGGTGCAGGTAAAGGCAAAGTGTGATCGTGGAATCAAGGCAATGAAGAGGAGGATGTTCTAGGGACTCGGTTTGATGTTGTATGGTATTGCTAGGTTGCTAGAGTTGGGTCATTAGAACATTGCTAGGTTGCTGGTTCTATGTTTCCTGTTATTTGATTATTGGATATTGTTGATGTTATAATTATTGGTTATGATATTGGTTATTATTGGATATTTATTGGTATTGTTATTCCGCTGTTGGTTATGATTGAAGTTAGGTGGCTAGTGGATATGGGACCACTAGTTGTAGTTTATTTATTATATTATATTTATATATTTATTATTAAAAAAAAAGGTCGGTCCTTTCACAAACGTTCACAAACAGCACTATTATTTTAACAAGTAGTACGTGAAGCTCCAAAGGGATGAAGGAGATAGAAAATCTTCTCAAAAAGGCAATGGAGACCATAGATGTGGAGATGAAATTGTGGATGGAGAGTTCTGAAACTTTGTTCAACAATGTCTTGGTATATTAAAAGGATTCAAAGAAGACATCACTCGATGAAGTTGAGAATCAGAAGACTTCTTCAACAGAACCAGACGGAGAAGCCACAGTTTGAAGAAACAGAGTATGACGGAATTAGTAAAAAGTGGTGTTGAGTTTGAAAGAAAGACGTCAACACGGAAAAGCTGCCTGTTGGATGAACAGAGCAAGCCCACTCAGCAAAAGAGACGTGATGGTGTTCAAAGAGTGATACCAAACAATAAAGGAGGATGCTTACCTCATAGAAAAAATGGAGCAAAGGAGGATGCTTACCTCAGGAAAAAAAATAGAGCATTTTATGGTAATCAATGGAAGACACCAAGCACAAGCACAAAATGAGGATGCTTACTTCAGAGAAAATGGAGCATAAACCGGTTGGTAAGATAACCGAATAAGACGTGAAAACGTTTCACGCACGAGACGTCACAGAGACGTGAATGTGATGGTGATCACAGGAAGTCATCAAGCAAGAAAGAAGCTGCTTACGTAAGAGAGAAAAGGGAGAAGCAGCCAGTTGCAATAGGCAATAATAAAAGAGTTCACTTAAAGAAAAAGGAGTGGAAGAAGGTTGCAAGATCAGCCGATGAAGATAACGGAAAACACGTGACGAAACTCACTTGGTGAAAGTTTGAAGGATACTTGGAGAAGGTTTGCAGGTAACAAAAAAAAAAGTGAAAAAAAAACCCAGGATTCCAACGTGAGAAGTCGTCTATTTGTACGAAATAGAAGAAGGCATCTTAGCAAAAAAAGGTGTGATGTTTTTGAGAAATAAATTCACACGGTGCAACAGCCTGTTTGAAAGAAAAAGAGTCAGCTCTAACCAGAAGGAGAAGAGATGTCATTAATTACCTGGAAATAGAGAAGTTTATTAAGCACAACAAGATTTGAAGAACGTTAAAGCAAGATTGGAGTTAGCGGGAAACTCAAATAAGGGGAGTGTTGGTTGATAATTAAGTTTCAGAGTCGCAACGTTTAAGTCGTGACGTTTTGGTTTGTGACGCTTCATCCAAGAGTCACAAGTTCTAAGAGACACAACTCATTATGATGTAGTGTCTGTTTGTTTTCTATATAAAACAGTTTTGTTGTTGATGTATATAACAATTTTCAGTTGATCGAAGTTTATATTTGTTCTTATCTTCTAAAAGAGACAAAGGTCTCTTACTCTGTTTTGTTATTCTCTTCTCTTAAAATTATAACATGGTTCTGTGTCACACCTTTGGCTTGGTTTAAGAAGTCGTCTTTGTCTAGAACAAAATGTTAATTTGCGTGTTGTTCACTAAAATTATAAGTTACCCCCTAAATCAGACTTGACGTTTTTCTTTTCCGATCAAAGATAATTTACTCGGTTGACTTATAATTAAGTTGACCGTATAGCATATCATCTTCATACCCATGTTTTGAAAATATTTCAAATAAATCAGTAATAAGTAAAATACGTAACCAAACTAAAATATGGAACTATCAGCCGATCAAGCTTTATATAATTGATCGGAGAACGTTGGTTGCACGATTTCAACCCTACACATTATATACTTTTCTACATTTCCAAAGTGGAAAGTGATGATTACATCC
>NC_025699.1:29820159-29821482 GCF_000633955.1 Camelina sativa
TTTGGCTTGGTTTAAGAAGTCGTCTTTGTCTAGAACGAAATGTTAATTTGCATGTTGTTCACTAAAATTATAAGTTTCCCCCTAAACCAGACTTGACGTTTTTCTTTTCCGATCAAAAATAATTTACTCGGTTGACTTATAATTAAGTTGACCGTATAGCATATCATCTTCATACCCATGTTTTGAAAATATTTCAAATAAATCAGTAATAAGTAAAATACGTAACCAAATTAAAATATGGAACTATCAGCCGATCAAGCTTTATATAATTGATCGGAGAACGTTGGTTGCACGATTTCAACCCTACACATTATATACTTTTCTACATTTCCAAAGTGGAAAGTGATGATTACATCCCAAGGGAATTTTCAAATGTCTCCATTAACAAATGTGTGGAGGCTTATCGAATGTATACAATCTACATTTCCAGTTGGGAAGAACGCAGATCAAAAAATAGTAGAACTATCAAGGCCTTTGGTTGCCAAATTTCATATTAACTCAAGAAGCCAAAATATTCATATCCCATTTAAAATTTAAAAAAAATAGAAAATAAATATTAAAATATATTGTAAATATTTGTTTCGAGAAAATTTTCTATTTTTGAAAATATTAAATTTCTATAGATAATTATGAAAGTTTGACTTCGATAGAAGGAACTAAAAACCCCAAGAGGATATACTACAAAAATCTATTTAAGTTGAAGATATGGCACAATCTTCTATAATCCCGAAGAAATCTCATAAGGTTGCTACAAATCTCCGGTAAAAAACTGTTTTTTCGGCTAGATACTCCATCACTAAAAGGATGAGCAAAGACTCTAAATAAGATAGAAGATCATGTCGATTATAATTAGGAGGAGGATCAAAGAAAACAAATTACAAAAAAGAATATTGAAAATAAACACGAATTATTTTTTTTAAACGAAAATTAGAAAAAAATTGGAATCAAATTGAAACGACCGACCTTTTTTTTAATAAATAATAAATAATAATATATATAAATAAACTACGACTAGTGGTCCCATACCCACTAGCCACCTAACCACAATCACAAATAACAATATCCAATAATATCCAATAACCAATAACCAATAAAATAATATCCAGTATTGATTCTAAAACAGCATAAATCAAATAACCAGCAATCCTAACAATGCTCTAAGACTCAACTCTAGCAACCTAACAATGCCAGGTAAACAATCAATCGAGTCCCTAGAACATCCTCCTCTTCATTGCCTTTGATTCCACGATCACACTTTGCCTTTACCTGCACACCACAAACAACAATTGAGATGCGTAAGTATTATCACAAATACTTAGTGAG
>NC_025699.1:29823308-29853630 GCF_000633955.1 Camelina sativa
AGTGAGGCAATCCTCCCATCTACTGGGCTATACACACAAGCAATAAGATCTCTACAAGCCACAATCAACAATCAAATAAACAAACCAGGCAATATACAAAGCATACAACAATCCGTCGTAGCTGAAAGAAGGGTGTCGACCGACACTAGGAGGTATCGATCAACACTGACAATCTGGTGTCGACCGACACCCTGCCCGACACTCCCGAAAACCCTAGTTTGTGTCGACCGACACCTCCACATGGCATCGATTGACACTTGCCAAAGTCTCGAGCCGTCCTCGCGTTGGTGTCGACCAACACCCCAACTGGTGTTGACCGACACCATTGTCGAGCAGCTATTTCCTTCGATCAAAAACTTCGAATCTCGCCTCCAATCTTCTCCAATCCGCTCCTTGCACTCCCAGAAGCCAAACCCAGCCAAAACAGCGACGAAATATCATAGAGAACTCAAAGAAACAACCACATAAGCACCAAATCACATAAAATCTAGAGATCTTAGCTTAGATAAGCCATGGTCATGCACTCACCTCTCTGTAGACCGATTCTGACCAATAAAAATGAATCCCTCACTCCTAGCAAGCTTCTAGCACCTTCCCAGCCTTGGATCTCTCAAGAAACAGCAAGGAATCTCACCAATCTCTCTCAAAAGCTCAAGAACAAGGTTTTCTCTCTTTTTCCTCAAAAACTCACAAAACGGCGACACACAACAACTGAAACACGACCTAGGTCGTTTTCTTCCTTTTAAGACCCGGTTCAATGGTTTCCTTAAACCAAACCGAACCAAATCGATTAAAAACTCAATCTGGTCGAACCGGAAATAAGTGGTGTCGACCGACACCCCCTTGGTGTTGATCGACACCCATCCCCAAAAACCAATTTTTGGTTCGCGGATGTTACAATTCTCTCCCACCAATCTAGATTTGTCCTCGAATCTCGAACGACCATCAGCCAAGGACTCCCGTGCAACCGTCTCCACGGCCCGCACTCCTCCGACCGATCTACATAAGGTCACCTCTAGGCGATAGACTCACGCTCCAGGCGTCATTTGCTCTTGACTTTTTGGACTTTCCTTTACTCATAGGCCTAAACCTTGAGTTTTTATTGGCTCCTCATCAGACCCAAGTCTGCATGCCAAAATATATAAGGAAAAGTCCAAACTTGTCTCTCGGGTTGCCACCCTACAGCATGCCCCCGGATCGTCATCCGAAGTCGATATACCAGTCATACTCCCGAGCCACAAAGTCTCTGAATATGGCAGTACTAGGAGAACCTAAGTCCCCCAAGAGTCGCGAGCAAACGATTCTGAACACGTCTGAGTCCTATCCCTATCCAGGTTTCCTTCCCGTGGCTCGCGTAAAAACATCTCAATGTCCTACCAACCACATATCCCCCTCACCGGGATACCCCATGACCACACAAGGATCATATACAAGCCACAAGAGCCGCCACAAAGGCCAACAAAATGTCCTAACGAGGACCACCACCAACGCCAAACAAATGTCCTAAAGAGGACCGCCACCAAGGCCACTCGTCCCGAAGGACCGTCACAAAGACCATCTGTCCCAAAGGACCGTCACAATGACCATCTGTCCCAAAGGACCGTCACAAAGACCATCTGTCCCGAAGGACCGTCACAAAGACCATCTGTCCCGAAGGACCGTCACAAAGACCATCTGTCCCGAAGGACCGTCACAAAGACCATCCGTCCCGAAGGACCGTCACAAAGACCATCCGTCCTGAAGGACCATCACAAAGACCATCCGTCCCGAAGGACCGTCACAAAGACACTCTGGCTAAACAGCCCGCCACAAAGGCCAACAATTGGCTAAAAGCCCGCCACAAAGACCACACAATTGGCTAAAAGCCCGCCACAAAGGCCACACACAGGCACACTGACTCGAGAGTCCATCACAAAGGCCACAAAAGCCCCTCCAAGGCTTCCCACCGCTAAAATGGACAAATTCTAACTCCCGCAAAACTTTCCATATTTAGCACTTTCCATTTTTGGAAACTTTTCACTTTAAGAAACCTCCATTTTAGGAAACTTTCCTCCAAAACTCCCGCCTCACGGAAACTTCGTACCCCGAGCACCACCTCATCTTGTTACTGAGTCGCACAACCAACCATCCCAAGCGACCGAGTAACAAGAGAGATGGGCTGGAATACTCCATTCCCGCTCCAGCCACGGATTACAGATGGGACCAGGCTAAACAAGCTCAAGTCGCGGCTTGCTTCTCATACCACTTCTTGAACCTTGCCTTCATCTTTGCCTCAGGCTCCCAAGTCTGCTCCTCAACACCATCACAGTCCCATAGGACTCTCATCAAAGGAATCTTCTTCTTCCGAAGTTCCTTGATCCTCCTCTCGAGAACCCTCACTGGTCTCGCCTCCAAAGTCATGTTAGGCTGAAGATCCTCAGGAATCTTAGCCAACACCTGCTCTCCCTCACGGAGACACTTCCGCAACATAGACACATGGAAAACCTTATGGAATGCACGCATCACCTCAGGTAACTCCAATCTATATGCCACTGGTCCAACCCGCTCAATCACTCTGAATGGACCCATATACCTCGGACTCAACTTAGTCTCTGACAATGACCTGTTCGGACCCCGCAACATGGCCATCTTGAGGTACACTCTGTCTCCTACCTGAAACTCAAGATCTCTCCTCCTCCTATCAGCATAACTCCTCTGCCTATCCTGAGCCTCCTTCATGTTCAGCTTGAGAACCCGAATCTTCTCTGAGGTCTCCTGAACAAAACTAGCACCAAACATGCTCCTCTCCCCCACCTGAGTCCAGCATAATGGTGTACGACATGGCCTCCCATACAAAGCCTCATAAGGAGCCATCTTAATACTCGCCTGATAGCTGTTGTTGTAAGCAAACTCTACCAGGTTCAGGTGATCTGCCCAATGGCCACCCCAATCCAACACACACATCCTCAGCAAATCCTCCAGCGTCTGGATCGTCCTCTCAGACTGTCCATCTGTCTGGGGATGATAAGCTGTACTCATATGCACCTTAGTGCCCATCTCTGCCTGAAATGCCTTCCAGAACACCGAAGTGAACTTAGAATCCCTATCAGACACAATGCTCGCTGGCACCCCATGCAACCTGACTATCTCCCTCACATACTTCTTAGCCAAGACCGCTGCTCCATCAGTCTTCTTAATGGCCAGAAAATGTGCTGACTTAGTCAACCGGTCCACAATGACCCAAATAGCATCAAAGGTCCGTGACACTGGCAATCCTACCACAAAATCCATAGTGATCATATCCCACTTCCACTCAGGAATGGGTAAACTCTTCAGTAACCCGCCAGGAACCTGATGCTCCGCCTTCACTAGTTGACACACATCACACCTCGAAACCCAACTAGCTACATCCTTCTTCATCCCGACCCAATGATAGTACCTCTTGAGATCACGGTACATCTTAGTCGCTCCTGGATGAATGGACAACTTGCTCGCATGAGCCTCTCTCAGAATCTCCTGTCTCAACTCCTCATCCTTGGGCACACAAACCCGACCGTGCACCAAGATAGTACCATTATCTGAGACCTGATACTCTGAATCCACATCCTTAGAGGCATTCACCAGCCCCAAATCCTTCTCCTGAGCCAACCGCACTCTACTCAGAAGATCTGCTCTATCTACTGCTTCCAAACCCAACGGTTCCTGTGAAACAGCACATAAGCTCAACGCACTGATCTCCCCTACCAGAGACTCCATCTCCTGCTCCTGAGCCGAAGCTACCCTCTTCCGACTCAGAGCATCTGCAACCGTGTTAGCCTTACCAGGATGATAGGCTATCTCCAAATCATAATCCGCCACCAGCTCCATCCACCGCCTCGGTCTCAAATTCAGCTCAGACTGAGTGAATATATACTTTAGGCTCTTATGATCTGTATACAACTGTACCTTTGCACCATAAAGATAAGATCTCCAAATCTTCAGGGCAAAAACTACAACACCCATCTCCAAATCATGAGTAGGATAGTTGCCTTCATGCACCCGCAACTGCCGCGAAGCATAGGAAATCACCTTCCCATGCTGCATCAGAACACACCCCAAACCAACTCTAGATGCATCTGTATAAACCACATAGGGTTCTCCCTGCTCAGGCAAAGCCAACACTGGCGCAGTAGTCAACATCTCCTTCAGGCTTGCAAAGCCTTCCTCACACTCTTCTGACCAGACAAAAGGAACATCCTTCCCTGTCAACTTAGTCATAGGACGTGCTCTGCTTGCAAACCCCTACACAAATCTCCTGTAGTAACCTGCCAATCCACGGAAACTTCTAATCTCTGTGGCATTCTGCAGTCTAGGCCAATCCCTGATAGCCTGAATCTTCTCTGGATCTACAGAAACCCCCTCTGCAGAAACAATGTGACCCAGAAAGCCCATCTCACGCTGCCAAAAACTACACTTGCTCAACTTGGCAAACAACTTCTGCTCCCGCAGCTTCTCCATAACTGCCCTCAAATGCACTGCATGCTCCTCAGGACTCTTAGAATAGACCAGGATATCGTCGATGAAAATGATGACAGATACATCCAGAAACTCCTGAAACACACTGTTCATCAATCTCATAAACGCTGCTGGCGCGTTAGTCAATCCGAAAGGCATCACCACAAACTCATAGTGCCCATATCTCGTCCTGAAAGCAGTCTTCCTCACATCTGCCTCATCTATCGGTATCTGATGATAACCCGACGCCAGATCTACCTTGGAGAACCAAGTAGCACCCCTCAACTGATCCAACAACTCATCGATCCTAGGAAGAGGATACTTGTTCTTCACAGTGACCCGGTTCAAACCCCGATAATCAATACACAACCTGAAACTCCCATCCTTCTTCTTCACAAACAACACCGGCGCTCCCCACGGTGATACACTAGGACGGATGAATCCCTTACTCAACAAATCTTCTAGCTGCTTCTTCAGCTCTGCCATCTCTGCTGGAGCCATTCTGTAAGGAGCCTTGGATAACGGTGTCGTCCCCGGTTCCAGTTCAATGGTAAAAGGATCCGACCGAGATGGTGGTAATCCCTGCAAAGACTGAAACACATCCTCAAACTCTTCCACTACTGGAATACCGCTAACCGTAGACTTCCCCACTGACTCTGGCATAGATATAGTAACCAGATAAGCCTCACGGCCCTTCTCGATCATCTTCCCAGCCTGAATGGCTGAGATCACGAGACTCCCCGAAGTCGGTCTAATACCCTGAAAAACCAACTTCCCTCCTGAACGCTCAAACTCCACTCTACCCCGATGGCAATCCAAATGCACCCTATGCCGATGCAACCAATCCATCCCGAGAATAACATCATACAGCTCCACTGGACTGATAAGCAAATCTGCTGGCCATGACTCTCCTGCGATCTGAATATCAATTCCTCTGGCTCGTCCAATCACCCTCAGAAACTCGCCTCCCGCAACTCTGACAACTCCTGCACGTTCTCCAGGATCCTCGCTGATCCTCGCACACTCTGCACACTCTGGAGTAATGAAGCTATGCGAAGCTCCAGAATCAAACATAACGTGGGAGTTAAACCCGCCCACCAACAAGGTCCCTAAACAAACCTCATGTGTTGAGAACCTAACACTTTATCACAGGAAACATATACACTCTGAACCTACTAAAATTCACCAAGTCAAAGTACCAGAAAAATATACCTATGATCGCCCCGGCACTGGTTCCACCAGTCTCAGCTGTCGTGTAAACCCGTGGCGCCTGCTCAATCCGTGCCACCTACTGACCTCCAGGCTGCACCTGCTGCAACGCTGCCACTGCTGCCGGCTGCAACTTGGGACCAAAAGGCCTGATGTGCCCTGTCTCCCTACAATGATAGCAAACACGAGCCGCTACCGTCGGAGCACTCCTCTTGGGACAACTAGCAACCTTGTGATCCTTGCTCCCACAACCAAAGCAACTCGCACCACTCGGCATCTGCGTAGCCTCCCACTTCCTCTTGGTTCCCTGTGCAGGCCTACCGCCTCTGCTCGAACCACCCTGCTGCTGAGCCCTACCAGGCTAAACTGTTGGAGTAACCGACACTGACTGTGCCCGGATATCCTCCTCAATCTCTGCTGCTGTCTCAACCAGCTCTGCACGTATAGCATAATACTNTCTGCGTAGCCTCCCACTTCCTCTTGGTTCCCTGTGCAGGCCTACCGCCTCTGCTCGAACCACCCTGCTGCTGAGCCCTACCAGGCTAAACTGTTGGAGTAACCGACACTGACTGTGCCCGGATATCCTCCTCAATCTCTGCTGCTGTCTCAACCAGCTCTGCACGTATAGCATAATACTTCCCTCTANCCTCCCTCTACAGTGAACTCTCAAATCATCACGTAGAGCCCTCAAAAACCTCCTGATCTGAGCCTCCTCAGACTCCATAGCCCGACCCCCATAACAAAGAAGTCGACTGAACTCCAAGTCCAGCTCCCGCACTGACCGTGTCCCCTGAGACAACTGAAGGAACTGCACTCCAAGTCCTGGAAACTGCTCATCAACATGCTGAGATAACGAGCATGGACCCCCACATCCGCAGCCACTGGCTGCCGCTCCTCCGCCACCACTAGTGGCACTACCTGAGGCTGAGCCGGTACCACTGGTGGTAACCGCGCCAACACCTCTGCTAGCAGAGCCGCAAAGTCAGTACCAGGGACTCCACCTGCTGGGACTCCCACACCCGGGACCCTAGCATCACCGGCCACTGGAGCATCAACACCGCCCCCTCCTGCCACACTCACGGAATCCCCCGGAACATCCTGCGACTCGCCAACACCCTCAGCTGTCACACTCTGGTCCTCGGTCTCACTAACCACTGGGGCTCTACCCCTACCACGACCACGTCCGCGACCACGTCCGCGTCCACGACCTCGACCAGCCACAGCATCCTCTCTAACCATCTGCACTACCATGAACAGAAGGCTAAGCAAACAATTTCTATTATAACACAGAAACATAAACTCACCGTGGAATCACACACTCGGCTCGAAGAGGATGTTCTAGGACTCCATGCCACACACAATTGACTAACTCACATAATCAATCAAGCATGCAAATCCCAAACATCTACAACAGAAACCTAGTGAACCCAAACCTAGAACCGTAAGGGCTCTGATACCAAAATGAAACAACCGACCTTTTTTTTTAATAATAAATAATAAATATAATATAATAAATAACTACAACTAGTGGTCCCATACCCACTAGCCACCTAACCACATTCACAACCAACAGCGGAACAACATACCAATAAATATCCAATAAACCAATAACCAATAACCAAATAATTAATATCCAGTATTAATTCCAAACAGCATAAATCAAATAACCAGCAATCCTAACAATGCTCTAAGACTCAACTCTAGCAACCTAACAATGCCAGGTAAACAATCAATCGAGTCCCTAGAACATCCTCCTCTTCATTGCCTTTGATTCCACGATCACACTTTGCCTTTACCTGCACACCACAAACAACAATTGAGATGCGTAAGTATTATCACAAATACTTAGTGAGGCAATCCTCCCATCTACTGGGCTATACACACAAGCAATAAGATCTCTACAAGCCACAATCAACAATCAAATAAACAAACCAGGCAATATACAAAGCATACAACAATCCGTCATAGCTGAAAGAAGGGTGTCGACCGACACCAGGAGGTGTCGATCGACACTGACAATCTGGTGTCGACCGACACCATACTGGTGTCGACCAACACCCTGCCCGACACTCCCGAAAACCCTAGTTTGTGTCGACCGACACCTCCGCATGGCATTGATCGACACTCGCCAAAGTCTCGAGCCGTCCTCGCGTTGGTGTCGACCGACACCCCAACTGGTGTCGACCGACACCGTTGTCGAGCAGCGATTTCCTTCGATCAAAAACTCCGAATCTCGCCTCCAATCTTCTCCAATCCGCTCCTTGCACTCCCAGAAGCCAAACCCAGCCAAAACAGCGACGAAATACCATAGAGAACTCAAAGAAACAACCACATAAGCACCAAATCACATAAAATCTAGAGATCTTAGCTTACATAAGCCATGGTCATGCACTCACCTCTCTGTAGAACAATTCTGACCAATAAAAACGAATCCCTCACTCCTAG
This sequence comes from Camelina sativa, assembly GCF_000633955.1. Lineage (NCBI taxonomy): Eukaryota > Viridiplantae > Streptophyta > Magnoliopsida > Brassicales > Brassicaceae > Camelina > Camelina sativa. Next base: position 29,831,436 of record NC_025699.1, read on the forward strand.
CAAGCTTCTAGCACCTTCCCAGCCTTGGATCTCTCGAAACAGCAAGGAATCTCACCAATCTCTCTCAAAAGCTCAAGAACAAGGTTTTCTCTCTTTTTCCTCAAAAACTCACAAAACGGCGACACACAACAACTGAAACACGACCTAGGTCGTTTTCTTCCTTTTAAGACCCGGTTCAATGGTTTCCTTAAACCAAACCGAACCAAATCGATTAGAAACTCAATCTGGTCGAACCGGAAATAAGTGGTGTCGACCGACACCCCCTTGGTGTCTATCGACACCCATCCCCAAAAACCAATTTTTGGTTCGCGGATGTTACACAAATATTCATATCCCATTTACCATTTAAAAAAAAAGAAAAATAAATACTATAATCTATTATAAATATTTGTTTCGAAAAAATTTCTATTTATAAAATTGTTATCAATATAGAGGCGTTCAGTCACAATATTCGATTCTAATGAATCGGATTTACTATTATGTGATTTTGATTGTTTATCTATGGTGAGATGCTATTGATATGATTTACTGTTTTCATGAATTGAATTTCTAATTGTAGTTATAATTTTAAAATATTAATATTTTTTTAACTGATTTTAGCATGAATTTTAACCTATTTTTATTTCATTTATACCCCAATATAATGTCCACAAATGGTAAGTTATCCGATGCTAACCTACAAATATTTAAAATTATTTTTTGTTAATTACATTTGGTCGTGAATGCTCACGGGTAACTCCCCTAACTATATTACTTTATGTTTATATTAGAAAAATTATTTTTGTTTCTTATTATTGAAGATTAAATCATAGCGTCTCTTTTGGTCAATTCTTTTCCATTTTTACATTTTTGTTGGAATCCTTTTTAGTCTTATAATTAATTTACTTTTGGTTTTTTAAATTAGTTGAAATTATTATTTAAAAATATATATGCTCATACAAGCGTATAAAATAATTGAATTAGTGATATATTTGACCATAAAAAAGTTTAGACAATAGTCGTTTTTAAAAAGTTTTTGCCCGCACAAGTGTATAAAATAATTGAATTAGTGATATATTTGACCATAAAAAAATTAGACAATAACTGTTTTAAAAAACAATTTGCCCGCACAAGAGTGCAGGAAACTCCCTAGTGAAATTTAAATTTGTATTTCATTTTTACACCATTAACCATTCATATACTGAACCCTAAACTCTATACTCTATACCCTAAATTTGTATTTCTTTGTTGAAAGCATTGTACACTAGTATATAAAACATGAATTTGACAATGTAGAACTTACCAAATAAATTTTAAAGTATAGTAAAACATGAATTAGACAATGTAGAACTTAACAAATTAATTTAATTTATTTTTTCACCATATTTCAAAATTAATACAAATAAACATAACAAAATATTATACTATTAACATGTTAATACTTAAACAATTATTTCATTGGCTGATTCATTAAGGTGTGGATCACCAAATTCTTCATATCTATCGTCGATTAAATGCAATCTAACGGTCATCAATCAACTCTTACTTAACCCTTCTTTTCTTACTTTTGTACATCTCGATAACTTTTTATTGTCTTCATAATGAACGATTAAACTCAAAAGCAGCTTCTGGTTTACAATCTTCGACGATTCTCTGCCAGATCTAAAAGGTTTAGAGCTTTTGTTTTCTTCATTTTTTCCGAATCAAAAAAGGTCTTACGGTCCCAAATCTAACGATCTTCTCATTTCCTTTTTCTTCTCTTCTCGTTTTCAGGTTTTGGATCTAGAAATCTTCTCGTTTCCCTCTTTGTATTGATTGTAATCGATTGTACCAGGTTTCTCTTTTTTTCCTCCTTTGTTTAATTGATTGTAATAGATCTTCTCCTATCGTTTTCACGTTTTGGATATTCTCTTTTGTTCAAGCGATTGTAAAAGTATGTAAATTTTGATTGAAATTAATTGTTTCTTTTGATTGTTGATACAAAAAAGAAACCGAAACTAATGGGATCATTTTTATCAATGCAGAAACAATTTTAATGGAAGCTAAAGGAATCATATGTGGCCTCCCAGCAAATAACGTTATACCGAAACTCAGACAACAAGGTGAGCAAGATCAAGGAAGTGATGCGGATGATGATGTGAAGGAGATAACAAGGCTAGAGTACAGACGATCTCTCGCTCACCTAGGCTACTTAATACGCATCGAGGTAGACGAAGAAGACATTGATCCACTGTACAAGAGATGTATCCGAAACATCCAAAACAAACGCCCAAAAGTAGAAGGGTCCTCTCGATCTGGCAACGCTCCTTGAAGATTGTAATCTTAGAGTTCATTGTCATTGTTATGTTTAAACTTTGTTAACTTTTGATATTTGTGTTTAAACTTTGTTAACTTTTGCTATTTATATTTAGACATTGTTAACTTTTCATATTTTCTGATTTCATTGTCTTTCATCAATTAACCAAACTAGATGAGTACCTGCGCACTGCGCGGGTTATCTTTTGGCGATATGAACAATTATATTTTCACTGTCAATATGAGATCCTGTATTGAGTAGTCAAAAACTAAAGCACAAACCATAGTGAACAATATCATGTGATTGAAAATTTGGAGTAGCCACCGCAGATGATTGAATCTTCTTTTTCTCTCGCACTGTAGCAGTTAAAAAAAACAGTAGTAAATTTGACCAATTCTCAAGTCTCATAATCTATTCTACCTCTTAAGAATCAAATACAAAATGACCAGTTTCTTCTTATTCAATAGTAAGATTACATTTAACAACACACATACCAGTCCTAGATACATAAAATAAAAATTTAGAAACAACACCACTCAAAGAAAAAATCTTTAAAGTTCACCGTAGTGAGAATGAACTTGCAATCTTGTTTATAGTTGAGCAGATACAGTCATAGAAAAAGGTTTGGAGAGAAGGAAAGCAACACAAAAATGTATGATTAAGAGAGAATTTTGATTTTTTTCTTGTTTGTTATCGAATGAGAATGAATATAATCACTTACAAACTATAATTAGAAGAACTAATTAAATATTTTTCTCTATATATTCACGACTTCTACCATATAAGGCATGCAATTTCCATAATGAAGAAACTAACTTGTAATCTATTTTGAGCAAAATATATAAACCATTACTAATGCATTAACATAGTATAGGTAAGCTACAAAAAATAACCAGTTACAACCAATATAAATTCGTTCATGTGTGGATATAGACTCTTGAGAAGCCTAAACAGCCACAAGTTGTACCCCATGTTTTAAAAATTGCTAGGCGTTAGTCGGGCGGTGAGGGAGGGCCTAGCGATTAATCGGCAAATCGGATTTAAATCGGGGATTAATCGAGGACTTGTTTTAGGGGTTTTATGTATATATGCATATAATAGATTAAATTTGTAATATACTAACGAGAGTTTAGATTGGTCCAGTGGTTTTCATGTATATCTAAAGCCCACGCATCACCAGTTCGAGTTACATTCTCTCGTTTTGCTCTTTTTTTTTACAGTTTTTTTAATTAATGCAAAATGACGGAAATGCCCTCGTCTTCTTCCTCCTTCTGTGTGTCGATCTGTGTCGACTGTAAACCTAATTTAAAGCAGCCTCCATATTTTTTTCAACTATTAATCGTTTTTAGCTTGTTATTCTAGTAGTTTCTACCTTCATATTACAGATCTATGAAAGGAAATCACATATAGAAGTTTTAAAACCCCCAAAATTTTTTTTTTTAATTACCGATTTGTTGGCCGATTATGGTAAAATCCCGGCGGTGAGGCTCCGCCCAGCGTGTAACCGGCGATTATACGGCCGCCTAGACCGATTTTTAAAACAGGGGTTGTACCCCATCAGCTATTTGGAACAATAAACATATTAATCCGTTTCAATTAGACAATTTATGTTAAGATTGTCTTAACATTAGTGTAAGACAATTTTCTTTCTTTAGGAAGTTCAACCCTTTATTATCTTCAACATTCTAATCTATATTCTAAAGCCAAGTTTCATTGGTGATTTCTTCAAAAGAGTACTCTATCAATATGCTTGATCTTCAAGTTCTCTTTTCTCTGTAGTTGACATTTATCTTCCACACATCTTCGTTCACTAAAAAAAAATTGTAGGATGTGACAGATATTATAAAGGAGCAGTTACTACAAAAATTAAAGCAAGGGAAAGCAAAAAGGGTTGAAGTAGCAGTTACTACAAAAATCAAGCGAGGGAAGACGAAGAAGATCAGTTAAACAACATGAAAAATTCAAGATAAGAATTCAAAATGATTTGTTGATTTTAGTCATGGACATGTGACACTCTCTATTGCTGATGTGGCAACAGGATGAAGAGAGTTGGCCAACTTTCATATATATGATTATATTTTATACAATAATTCAAATAATATATTATATATGATGTAATTTAATATGTATTCAATATAGATCTACTAATACACCATTGCAAGCTATATACAGCATTTTCTAAGTGTCATTATAAATAAAAACATGTTACAAAAAAAAGTCATGAGAACCTATATCATAGCAGGCAAACAAAGATATAAAAAAATATTCATTGGCATTTTCCATACGCTACTATAAACGATAATATAGCACATAACAATAGCCATTAAATAATACAAAATAGCATAATATAGTTGCTATACAATACTTTTCTATAGCTTACGTTTTCTGCTACTATAGAGTTAAATTCAAAAACTATAAAGTCACGAGACAATATCCAACAGCATTTTAAATGTGTTATTATCTATATATATAAAGTTACCTTTCTTCACTCCTCATGCTGCCACATCAGCAACTCATTCTTTTTATTTGGACCTAATCCTAAACACTAATCCACTATGTAGCTTCTAATCCATTCATTCATAACAATTTAAAAGCCCATATTAAACCCAAATGTTTTAAATAAATGAATATTTTAAAATAGTAAAAATAATACTATTGATTTATTTTAGTAATAGTATTATTATTCAAATTTTAACCAAAAATGATCATATTCCAAAATTTAGAATGAGTTACTAAGTTTTAGAATATAAGTAAGATTTTAATACATGTGGAGTAAAAAACAATTTATGTAATTGTATTTATAAAATTCTAAACATAAAAATAAAATTGAAGTGAAATATTAGTTTCTAAGAAACAATTTCACTTATAGAAAAATAAAAGATTAATTATTTAACTCAACTTAAAAGTTTTGATCTAAAACAAAGATATTGTAAGAGTCACAATTTTTTTTTGGGAAAAACTATGAAAAAGAATCTTGAAAAATTAATCCATCTAAAAAAACACAAAATCAATGGTCACAATATATAGAGAAAATGATATGTAAGTCGTTATTAAAAAGTGACATGTATAGTATATCTCAGAATGCATATTATCAACCGGAGCTAAAATTCTATAACATGATAAATAAAAATATATATAAAACATGCTTGAGATTTTATCAATTTATGATCAAATGCTTTTAACCAAAAACATTGCCAGAAATAACATATTACTAAAGTACACCATGTTTTTTTTAAAAGACGAAGCTGAGGTTGCATCACAAAATTAACATATGAAAATAACATATGAAGGGTTTTAGACATATATGTAACTTGGATTAGTGAACGGATGTCGGGTTTAATCATTTCACCATTTACGCATTCTTGACTTGGTCGGAAATTCTATTATGACAGGCGATGCACTTGGATAACTCCGTTGTAGTGACATAACAGTAAAAGTGTTCATCAAACTTTGTATATTTGCATTTAATGTGGGATATCGATATATTTAAATGATTTCTATAATTAGGTCAATGATCGACCTTCGGTGTTAGAAATTTTAAAATGATGTTTTCATTGGATATAAATATGAAATGTACTCTTCGAGGGAGATTCTTTAAATCATTTTTTGTTACTACGTTATATATTATTGATTTACCAGAAAAATATTACTGCGACACTAGACAATATATATATATATTATATATATTAGTAAAATAAGTATGACTTTTATTTGGATTTATCTTTTAAACTTTAAATGACTAATTATATTTATATTCAATGATTTTTATTCCTAAAAAATTTAAACTAAAATCCCTCGCAAATAAATATAACAAATAAACATTATCTTCAATAATATATATGTTGTATGTTACTTAGTAAATAAGTTTAGTGTTTATATAGATTTATACTCAAAAATTTCAATAAATATATTTGAGCTCAAAAATTTATATTGATAAAAAATATTTTAAATTAAAATCCCGCGCGTGCGCGGGTTCAAATTCTAGTAATATATAAAATAGTATAAAAAGTCTTTCATATAAACAAATACAATAGCACGGAAAAAGAGTTAGAATAAATTATAGGATAGCGGACTAGTAGCGCTATTATAAATCAACTTTTTTATAGCATACTAAAAACGCTATGATATGTCAGGGGGCTATTGTAGCTCCTCATGTCCTAGCATTTATGAAAGCGCTACCAAATCCCTATAGTAGCATTTTTTGTGTGCTACTGATGTCAATATTTCTTGTAGTGTTTGTTTGTAAATTTATCTTCCATGTACAAAATAATTGAACAAATCAACTTGCAAAAAAACTGCACAATTTGAAATATGCAATATTTTGAACAACATATTGTTAAGGGGAGCTAGATTCGAACCCTAGAAACTCATGAATTTTCTATGTACACATTACCATTTGTACCATGGCTTATACAAAGAACAGTATATATCATGATTAAATTACTATACCTAAAATGATTACCCAAAGCATAATTACTTTTCTAATGGTTGGAGCTAGGCCTGGGCATAAAATCATCCGAAAATCCAAACCGAAGCTGATCCAAAAATACCCATACAATAACCGATCGGTTTTTTCATTACTTTTAGATATCAGAAGATATATGATCCGAACCGATATCCAATAGATATCCGAATATAACCGAAAATATAATAAACAACTTGATAAGGATATATATACACTTAACTATATACAATATACATGAACTGAATATATAAATATACATACCTAACTATATACAATATTTATGAACCGTAGATACTCCTATATATATATATATATATATATGTTATTGTTTACTTTGGTTTTGACTTTTTTTGTATTGATAGTTTTATGTCTTACTTTAGATGTTAGTACGTCGCACTTTTATGTATTAGTATGGTTTTATGTTATTTTGAACTTTGAACTTGTCATTTTCTTTATTTTATATTTAAATACTCGGTTAGTATGATTTTTTGGATACAATCGGATTAAAAAGTATTCGAATAATACCTTATCCAATAATTTTGGTTTAATTTTGGTTATCGACAATATATACGAACCGATCCAAAATCTAAATTATCCAAACCTAAATCAATCCGAATTTTATAAATATATGAATAGATGCTAGAGCTAATATCAAAAAAATCCAAAATCTAAAATATTTGAACCAAATCCGATCTGATATCCGAACACCTAGACTGGGAGGCTGGGAGCCATGAAAGTGACAAGACCAACCAAAGAGAGTAGGATCCAGAGGATGCCCATGGAGAGAGGCCCGCTTAGCAACCAGTGAACAAGACATGTTGAAACCGAACAGAGCTGTTTCAGGAGACTTCTGATTGCGTCGCAAGGTTGGTCATCAAAGACAAGAGGAGTTAGTTGCACCCTGAGAAAACTAGCAGACAAAATGTTAAATACAAAAATAATTAAGGGACTAAAAGAGTATATGATCATTAGAATTACTAAATCGGCCGGTTTAGAAATCCCTCCTCTACCTTCACCAAACCACTGGTGGTGTTATCGCCGGCGTTCTGCAAGAAGAAGAGTATCACCGGAAGTAGAAACAGAGGAAAATGTACGGAGACGCTACAAATTGGAATGAAGATGAGTATAGAGAAGCAATACTGAAGGAGCGAGAGATACAGACGCGTACAGTATTCAGAACCGCCTGGGCTCCTCCTGTTCCGGCGAGAATCCCTAATCCGGACGCCTTTGTCGTTGCTTCCAGCGATGGAACCTTAGCTTTTCATTCTCTGAACTCGCTTGTTTCTCAATCGGCGAGTTTTGGCTACTCGAAAGGTCAGGATGTTATGGTGGCTGAACCTGAGAGAGTGGTTAGGGCACACGATGGCCCTGCTTATGATGTCAAGTTCTACGGTGAAGACGAAGATGCTTTGCTCCTCAGGTAAACTAAACCCTTCTTTGTTGGTTCTTTGAAATTGTAATTTTGAAAATTTCGATCTGGATTTGTGTAGTTGTGGTGATGATGGTAGAGTTCGAGGATGGAGATGGAAAGAATTTGCTGAATCAGAAGCATCACTTCATTTGGAAGGTGTGTACACCATTTATTCTATGTGGTTTTTGGATATGAAAGATCAAACTAAGAGCTTGGTGGTTCTTTTCTTATGATATACAGAGAATCATGCGAAGCCATTGATTGAATTGACTAATCCACAACACAAGTGAGTCATATCCATTTGATTCCACTCTCTTAGTGCAAATGCTACTAAAGTTGTGAAATCTCAGTATCAATTGATGCTGGTGAGACTCTATACAATTGATTACAATTGACTTACAGATGCATATAATCATCATTCGTTTTCTTTTCTCATAGAGGTCCTTGGGGTGCTCTTTCACCAATGCCTGAGATCAATGCCATTTCTGTTGATCCTCAGGTTGTAATTTTTATTTCTATATTTTTTTTTAAGTTTTACTTGATGGTCCAGTTATTATATCTCATTGTTTTGATCCGGATTGAATGTTCGCCCCTTGGCTCATTTTTTTCGTTTATGATAGTCAGGAAGTGTGTTTACGGCAGCTGGTGATTCTTGCGCATACTGTTGGGACGTGGTATGTATTTGATCGTTGTGAATGTCTATCGCTGTACTTCTACAGTATGTGATATTCGAGACATCTACATTCTAAGCTACCTAAATTTTTTTGACATTTTCAGGAGAGTGGTAAAATCAAAATGACCTTCAAGGGGCATTCAGACTATTTGCATACTGTAGTTTCTCGTAGCTCTGCAAGTCAGGTAATGACAGCCCCATAAGTATTAGAAATGCACATTCCTATCCGTATCTAACTTCCACATTTGGCATTTTTGTCTGATCATGCTAAGTCTCTTGCTCCAGATATTGACGGGTTCAGAGGATGGCACTGCAAGAATCTGGGGTATTTTTCCTCACGTTCCTCTTTATAATGCTGTAGTTTCTAGTATTATGTTTGGACCATCTGTGGTTATAGAACTTTCAAAACCATTTAGTCCTCATGTTGGTACTTCAGATATAATGCTCCTCATTTTTGTTGACTGCTTCTTAAAACTCGATGATGTTCATTTGGTGGTTACAAAACATTCTTGGTGGTTACATCACTACGTTTAGTTTTAGGTTACGGTACATGTGGTATACTTTACTTGTCTAGACTAAGCTTTGTACACTCAAGGCTTTCTTTTGTTTTGTCAACCAGATTGCCAAACCGGGAAATGCATTAGAGTAATTGGTTCCCAGGATAAAAAGTCCCGCCTTCGCATTAGTTCTATGGCCCTCGATGGAAGTGAAAGCTGGTTGGTAAGAATTAAGCAAATGAATTGTTGCAACGTGCTATTTTTCAAAAGGGGTTGTTGCCTCCACGGCTCCACTAACCTAAGAATATAGTTTCTTTTTCCTGGTGAATCAGTTTGAAGTTTAAAGACTGGGCATTTACTGTTATTTCTACTGGCATTTCAGGTTTGTGGACAGGGTAAAAGTTTAGCTTTATGGAATCTTCCTGCCTCAGAATGCGTATCAACGATATCCATCCCTGCACATGTACAGGATGTGATGTTTGATGAAAAGCAAGTAAGCACAACAAGATTAGATAGCGGTGTAATTTAAAGTCGGAGAGGCCGTAGGTGTTATTTGTTTATAAAGGCTTAATAGGTTTATCTAGCATCTCTATGAATCATATCTCTTTAACTAAATTGATTAAAAAAAAATACCGTCTTTTCTAAACTAGAAATAGAGGTCAACACAGTTTCAATTCCTTTGACAAAGTTGGACATCTTTTTAAAAAAAAAAAAAAATTTGGCTTTGTCTAACAAGTATCGCATTATCAGATTTTGACTGTAGGAGCAGAGCCACTTCTAAGGCGTTTTGACTTAAATGGAGCTTTGCTTTCTCAAATTCACTGTGCTCCTTGTTCAGTATTTTCCATTTCCATGCATCCAGCAGGGGTATGTTTCCAATTCCTTCTTTTCTCCCCTTTTACAATATGTGTTTGCGTATCACTTAATAAGGTCGGTATATAATATGACATGTCCAGAGATAACGCCATGGCGTTATCTCTGGACATGTCATATTATATACCGACCTTATTAACTCTTTTGGAGTAGACACTCGATGTGTAAATGCCTTTTGTATCTGCAGGTAGTTGCTGTGGGAGGTTATGGAGGTCTTGTGGATGTCATCTCTCAATTTGGAAGCCATCTCTCCACATTCCGTAGCAGCTCATTGTAAAACTCCTTACCATTTCTCTGCACATTCTGAAAAAGAGTTCAAGATCCCGTTTCACATATGTTCAGAAGGTTGGGGAATGGGGAGGCAGTCTTTTGGTTCGGTTCGGTTTGATTAGACTATGGTAGCAGTTGTTTGGTTCAATGTAATTGATTTGTTGTGGTTCAGTAGTTGCTACCGAATTTGAAAACCTTTTAAATGACATTGTTGAACCGGTTTAGTCTGATCACGTACATTGTCGAAATTGGCATCGGAAACGTTTGTGTAATCGATACCATTGTCATCTACTGGTGGAGCGCCATCCTCGAACCGAGATAAAATGACAAAGAAATCTATGTATGTTTTTTTTTTTTTTCCTGAGTTCAGTCGAAGGCCCAATGAAAGCCCAGAAGTGAGGTATAAATGGCGTGGAGTGGAGTAGAGAGAAAACCTAAATCGCATCAATCCATCCATCCCGCGCTCGCTTACAGGAAAGGGAGAAGAAGGTTAAGCGTGAGATTCCCGGGTCCGATCCGAGGTTATGGAAATTCAGAAGAACTGCGACGTAATCTACTCTTTCTTTTTATCTAACCTAAATTGTTTGTTTTTCTCAGCTATCGCTTCTTTGACTAATATTTGCTTGCTAATGACAATTATTTTAATTACATCCGTCCATTCAGAATATGAAGAGGGGAAAGAAGAAGTTCTTGATGAAGATGAAGAAGGTAAAGGTCTTGATGGAGGAGAAGGTAAAGGAGGAGGTCTTGATGGAGGAGAAGGTAAAGAAGGGCTTGTGGTTCGGAACTTTCGCGATGTTCCAATACAGCGGAAGTTCGATGTACGTATTCATTCTTTCGATATATACCTACTTGTTTGGTTTGTCGAATTGCTTCCTAATATTTGCTCAATAACAAAACGGGTCTTACGTATAATACTACAATTAGGACTACCAAATCTTCCGTGGCAGACCGTCAATCTACCGTGCTAATCCGTACCATAGTTTTAAAGCTTTCATACTCCAACTTTACGCTAAGTTGGGTCTTCATCGTTACAATATTCTCCAGGTAACTTATATACACTAGTAACGATCTTTCTTTTCTTGAGGATATATATATATATATATATATATATATATATTTCTATTGGATTTAATCTTATTAGTTGGGCCTTCATCGTTACAATATTCTCGCGTCTCGTGGTAAGATATCAATCAATTTTTACTATTTTACGGGAAAGACTTGAAGGTCAATACTATATATAAATACATCATGTCCACGGGTTGTGCTGCTTGCCAATACCGCATAACTTTTGATGTCAAGGATCCACGGGAGACGCCACTTCAAAATTTTGAGATTCAAGTTAATGAAAAAAAATATAACAGTCTCCTTTTGACGTGCACTATGGCTGGACCTCTAGGTAAATTTTATATATGTAACCAACTAGTGTACATGACCAAGAACAACAATCTCGAGTTAAAAATCTATCTTTGTTTTGTATAGGGGAACCCATGAATGGCAACAGATGGGGTGGAAGCGTCTCAGATATAAAGCTTCTCTCAGATTTCTTACCTGACTTGCCGCCAGTGAATCCTTTCCAAGATGATACTTCAGACCGGTTTTACGTGGTAAATCCAAAGACCACACTCGCAGCTTCTGAGAGTTTTTTTTAATATCTTTTCCGCTTATTTATATCCAAAGACCACACTAGCTACTGAGAGTTTTTTTTTCGTTTTGGGCAGCTGAAAAAATCAGAGGTGAAGAAAAATGACTGGATTCGTCTGTATTTGGAACTCGCAGTTGCCACAGCTAATAGGACCCATAGCAGATTTGGTGTGGCCAATTTGAAGATTCTTAGAGTGGCTATGGAAACTCCACGAGAACATGTGTTGCCCATTACCGAGGGACTTGGCGCCTATGATGCTATTTTCTACATTAGGTACACAGACTCATGCAAGGCTCGGGCTGGCGACGATGTTGATCGTGTTGCTGTTGTCAGAAGAATCTTGGATGACCATACGGAAGTCTTTAGACTCGTGGGTCGCACTCACAGCATCAGATTATTAGGGAACGGGGAATCCCAGAAGACAGATGTGCATGGCTCGGAGGACATAGAGATTCCACAGGACAATCAGACATGATGGATGGTTTCAACGGACATTGGTGGGGTTGTACTCATAGCGCTCTCAAACCATGGAAGCTGCCTTGTCGTCTGCACAATATATATTTGATCCATTTGAATATGTGGATCCGAATAATGAACCCGTTGACTAAGTTATTTGGTGCCTTAGGATTGTTATGTGGATTGCTTTTGTGCAACGTTTTGTAGATTTTAACTAAGTGTGTTGTTCTGCTTGAGATTGGTCGACTAAAGTTATTTGGTGTGTTCCGATCCGATTGCTTTTTGTGTTTTGTGGATTAAAATAAACAAATATAGGGACTACAAGTAGTATAAATTAACAGAATCATTACTCGAACTCTCTTGTGATAGAGAAGCAATACTGCCGTTTGCGAGTCCTGTTTTCTTATGATTGATCAAATATATATATGCTAGTCTTCATATTTCAAACTCAATGATTCTCTTCTCTTACAATGCAAACAATGATTCTCCTCTTTTACAATGCAAACATATTCATATCTGGAAATAAATTTCACCACAAAAAAATAGTTTCCATATATATAAAGAAAACCTCGCTAAACTAAAACCTCAAAACATCAGCCCTGTGAAGAGAAACCAAACTCCGGCGATCAACAAAACCAAAGAAGGAGAAGACGAAGAAGAAGCCTGGGAAGCAACAATCTGAATAGGGAAATTGCACTGTCCCTGAGATATGTTCTGTGTGGTAATGGTGGCCATACCTTGGAAGACACAAGCATACTCATCCTGGTTCTTCTCTTGAAAGTACATGTTAAACGCATACGAAGCGTTCCCATTTGCATCAAGACTATTGCAAGAAGACCCGTAACCAAGCGCCGTGCAGTCTGAGTAAGTGCAGGCGAAATTTATGTTATCCGCAAGTTTCGTCAAATCTTTAGAATCTGGATTGAACATACACCACTTGCTGGATAGATACGTCACGTTTTGCGCACCAATCAACAACTTGTTCTGTCCTTGACCTGATAAATCTATAGGAAACTTTGGTTGTCCGTCGAATTTAAATAGTCCCCAATGGCGCTCGAATGGTCCTGGTGCTATACTTTTCGCATTCTCATCAAGTAATCCGAACAAGTATACCTCAATGTAGGTAGGTCTCAATGGAGTACCTTTTTTTGTTCCAAGCCTTGGTAAAAGACCATTGTAGAATCTGTATGCATTGCCTGCAAAGACCATCCGTTGTAAAAAAACATTTCATGAATGTGAAACTGCATCTTAAGCACTGAAACAATGTTTAGATAATTACCGCTATTTGCATGTTTGTCACCCTCTGTCGGCCAGCCGACTTCTCCAACAATGATTGGCATATCTCCATGACCAACAGCTTTCAAAGACGATACCAAAGTGTCGAAATTTGCATCGAAAACGTTTGTGTAAGCAATACCATTGTCATCTATTGGTGGAGCGCCATCGAAGAAGGCATAGTTGAGTGGGAAATCATCATTCCCATAGAGACTTAAAAAAGGGTAGATGTTAATTGCGATTGGAGCGCTGTTATTGCCAAGAAAGTCAACTATCTGAGTCATTGGACCGATGATATCAGGACGGAATCTTCCTGCAGATGGCACAGGATTGCTTGCTGGTGAATCATAGACATCAGCGTTTAAAGGGACGGTCGCTTTGACTGAGTTGCCTAGTCCTGCTTCGTTTAAAGCGTTTTGGATGTTCTGAAGTGCAGGGAATGTGAGCTTTATAAATGATCCGTTGTATGATTTGAGGAATGGCTCATTCCCAACAGCTACAGACCTGAAAACACACATCCACAAGAGATAAGCTTCACTGAGACAAATACATACAATTTCTCCAAGTGTTCTTACAAGAGTAACATTTGCAGAGATTTGATATCACAACCAGACAAATTTAAGAACCAATCGGTAACAATCAAATTGAGAAAGAAGCAGAGGGAGAAACTCACTAACGTGATATTGACACCACCATCGAAGTTATAACGAGTGACATTGTGACGAACCCAATCCTTAGCTCGGTCATAGCTTCCCATGACTTTAAGCTGATCATTAGGAATAGCAACCATAACTTCAAGACCGGAGCCGGCAAGTGCACCCATTGTAGTCTCATCCGCATCAAAAAGTTTAACTTTGTTGATGTTATTGTCCTTAAGCAATTGAACCACTGTCTTTGGAGATAGCTTATGTGTAGCCATTGTTCCCCAGTTCACACCCAACCCATCTACCACAATACCCATGATCCCAAATCCAACAAAGAGGGCCAACAGATTCATCATCCTGAGATACAAGTAAAGAGCTTACTAGAGATTTTTTACCCAGATTCAAACGTGAATACTACTAACAAAACCCCTTAACTAGAACATTTGGAAAATCTCACTAAAACCCAGCAATATAAACAGTTTCCTAAATGAAGTTCAATCCAAACATCAGAAAGTTTAAAGCTTTACACGCAGAATCTAAGAGATAACACAAATAAAAACCGAAGATAAGATTTTTAAACAAAAAATGAGATTGGGAAAGAGACCTTTCTCACTGAGACTACTTGTCGTCAATCAACGGATTGAGTCTCTTTTTCTCCCTTTTACTGTTGTTGGGAAAAAGCTTTCCCCTTTGATCTCTCGACGGTGAATATGAGGATGCTTTTGTAATTATTGGGTCTTGAAAGTTTCTGACTGAGCAAGACACTTTATTGGAAGCCTACGAAACTCAGAGACAATTTGGTAAAAGCCAAAATTAACCCCCAAAAAAAAAAAGATTTGTTTGCATATTAGTACATTTTAGAAAATTAATTGGCAAACTAATATATTTACTACTTAAAATGAGAAAATAGGGTATTGTGTGTAATAGAGAATGCGTGAGACAGAAGAGATTGTGGGATAGAGGGTTGGTGAGAAGAATAACAAAAAGGGTATGTGTGTGGGTAAAAAATAAAGTTTTTTTTTCTTCAATTATATAATTATTCAAATAATTGTTAATATAATTTTTTTTTAGAAAATTTATTAAATACAAAAAATCTATATCTTTTTTTACAATTTGATATGAATTTTATTTAATAAATTTTAAATATATTATATACATCTTTTGTATTCGTACACCTTATTAAATGTAAAGGTGTTTATACACCTTATGATACAGACATCTGAAACCCTAAGAATTAAACAAATTACATATGTACACTTAGGAGGATGTATTCAACTTGACATTTTAAGTTATTTGTGTAAAAGTTACAAATTCTATGTTATTCAATCAAGGATTTTAAAAAGTCTCTTGAAATCTACTGTTATTCAACTAATGGTTTAAAAATCTACTTTAAAATCCACTATTATTCAAAACAGTTTGTGGATTGGATTTTAATAAGTTTTAGGGATTCTGGAATATTTGAGAGGATTTGTTTAGTTAAAAATACAGAAATCCAAATCTCATGGTTTTAGATAGGATTTGAAAAAATTTTATCATAAATCATATCAACTTCCCTAAAATCTATTAAAATTCCAAATTTCCTAAATCCCATAAAATCCTTCAAAATCATTGTTTCAATACACCCACCTTAATAATGTGTACAAACATCTGTACACTTAATAATTTGTACAGATAAAAAATTTGTAAAAAGTATTTAAAATTATCAAATAAAATCATCAAACAAAATGCATCTTAGATTTTTAAGTATCTTAAAAAATTTAGAAAAAAAATTTTAATTAGCAAGCATTTTTGTTTTTAGACTGTAGGGAGCATATAATAAAGAAAAAAAATTAAAATCATATATTCAATGGCATTTTTTGTAAATATGAAATATTGATGGGGTTAGAAAGTCTTGTGAACAATATAAAACAGTAAAAGATGTGGAATTTGCTAACTATAACTAGTAATTGTACTACTTTTACAATTATGTTAACTGTCTATTTTGCAAATTATCTCAAAAAAAAAAAAAGTAAACATTGATACTTTACAAATGCTTATGTAAATCATCCTTAGAAACAAATTAAACATAGCTCTAATTGAAAAATATAATTTTTGGACATCTTCTTTTTAAAAAAAAAAATATATTTGTATTACCTTTTTATTTTATTTTGAACAAAAAAATATAAGTGTATTACCTTGAAAATATAAATTTTGGGGAAAACAATTGATACAAATCCATAACAATTAATGACAGTCCATACATATTTGTTGATCCACAAATAAAATTTAAAATCTCTAACTTTTAAAAATCATTAAACTCTACAATAATACATCTACCAATAATGATTCTTACTCCCTCTGTTTCATATTAAGTGTCATTTTAGAGTTTCTCACACATATTAAGAAAATCATTAAATTTTCTATTTTACCCCTTACTAATATATTAATCAATTTTTCTATTGGTGTATACATTAAATTAGTAGAGATAAAATTGGAAAATTTACCAAACATCTACATTGGAAATATAAAGTGACACTTATTTTGTAACAAAATAATCAGTCTAAAATGACACTTAATATGAAACAGAGGGAGTACTAAAATTTATGAAAATTCCATTTACCAATATATATATATGTATATATATTTTAATTCATGGAAATAAATCACTAAAATGGATTTTGCATTTGAAATTTATGAATTCATCATGGAAAAGAAATAAAAATTCATCTGGTGGTGGTACTAGCAATATAAATTTGTATTGAGAACTTTATATATGTAAAACTTGAAAATTAATGGCTAAGAGCATCTATACCCATTTCTTTATTTATTTTTATTTTTTTTGGTAAACAGTCTAGGCTATTCATTCATTCAAGGATAGAGATTACAGACTTTAGAGGTTTAGCCAACACAAGGCGTGAAACAAAGAAACTACAAACAAAAGTTAAAGTAGATAACAGGGATAGAGATATCGACAACAGAACCAATAGAAATTGTAGATATAGGCTATAAAGCACCAAATCACAAGCAGATCCAGAGGGTGTCGAAGCCACATTCACGGTCATAACGAGAACATGTTGAATTGTCCTTGTCAATAGACATTGGGACGTTAAGAATGGTTCCAAAGCCGAGAATCTCGATGGATGGTCATCGGCAAGGAAGAGGGTGGTTGTGGGTTTCATGTCGAGTAGAGTTTGCTCAAGAGGTTGTCGGTAACCGCAGTTCCTTGGAATTGAGGTCATAATGCCGAAGCTCTTCAAACTTTGGACAAAGGTGATACACTCCTTGGTTTTGATGATAGACAGTTGAAAAAGTTCAGGGCACAGGAGCGATGTGGATGGAAGATTAGGGAAGTTCCGGTAATCACCTCTTTTTGGAGGAGTGATCATAATGCCGGTCTTCCTCTCACTTTGGGTAGCTGGACAGATGGTGTACATGGGTAATTGTAGTGACTCAGGTTCCAGATTAGACGTGTAGAACATAATAGAAAATTTTTGGTAACCACAGCTCCATAGAACTGAGATCATAATGCCAATCTTCTTTAACCTATGGCAGTTATGAGGGGTAAATCTAGATAGTTCTAAAGGCAGGGTTCTCAAAACCATTTTGTAACCACATAGCAACAATGATTGATACTGTTTCAACTGCAGTATTCGGACAGTTGGTTCCAAGTATCGGCACAAAGGTATACATGAGGGCAAAAGGGGATTTGGGACAGACCTGGTTTGATGAAGCACAATACTAGAGACGCAAAGCTTCGTCCAGATCTTACGCAGCTCTGGCATCATCACAGAGCTCCTGTCCAACTGCGTCCAAGTAAAACACTTGGTGAGGGGAACTAAATCCGAGGAGCAAGGGGATGTTGGGGATGACTTCAAGGGGAGTTGGTAAGGACAACGAAAACAAAGGCTAAACGGGGGTTCAGGGATCTCAGATTTGACATTGGGTGGCTGAGGGCTCGACAGAGACAGACCGCCGAGGTAACTCACCGGTTGAGCTAGGGGGAAAGGGAGGATGAAGCTGGAGCATGGCCGGAGTAGCGAAAACTGACCCTCCGGTGAAGTCGAAACAGAACCAGAACAAGACTAGTGAACAAAGCAGAGGATGAAAGTGACTGATCGAAGTCCCAGCGGCGCCGATCGGATTCGACGCCGCCGGAGGAAGATGTCTTGTAAATCGTGCCAGAGAGAAGCGGCTAGGGCGAACACGCAAACGATAGGTTATCACGGAGGTTCGTACCCATTTCTTTATTTTTGACTCTATTTTGGAGTAACTCCATTTTAGGGCATCTCCAATGGTCCTCTATTTTGCCTCTATAATAGAGAAACTCTATAATAGAGGTGAGTTTTACTCCAATGGTCCTCTATTCTCACCTCTAAAATAGAGATTACTATTTTACCTCTATTTATAAAGGAACCCTATTTTTTTTTTACAAAGGTTCCTCTATAAATAGAGGAAAAAATAACAATCTCTATTTTATAGAGGACCATTGGAGTAAAACTCACCTCTATTATAGAGGCAAAAATAGAAGACCATTGGAGATGCCCTAAGAGATGGATTTTACTCCTATATTCTTCATGTTTGACTCCAAAAAGAATATTCTTAGAATATTATTTTATATATTATTATTCATTTATATAATGATCCTTTATTTATTTAAATTACAAATTTAATCCAATTATATTTTTAGCAAATAGAAAAAATTAACATATTATTTATATTTAAAAATTATTATTGAACAACAATACATTACACTAATTACTAGTCTTTGTTGTATTAAGTTGTTTTTAATCTTTAGTTTAAGTCATATTATGTATTTTAAATTTTATTGGTAGTTATGCTATTTTGTACTTTGTATTGTCTATTTTCTATGTAATATATGTTATTGATGAATTTTAAATTATTATTTATAAGTTTAATTATAAAACAATAATAATTAACTGTATTTATAAATAAAATATAAATTTATGCAAATTTAAGGGATTGATTTGCATATAAAAAAAGCTTAATTCTAAAATAGAGAAATGAATTAAAAGTCTCAAAATATAGAGATTTCTATTTTGAAGATGAATATGAAATGGGGTTGAAGATGTTTTTTTTTCAAAATAGAATTTGGAGATAGAAATAAAGATGAGTTGGAAATGCCGTAAAGATATGTTAAAATTAAAAGGTGAAAAAACCAATGCATGGCATTGCTTTCACTGACAGTGGTAACAGTGTCATGCTCGCGAGTCGCAACCCATTCTTCCCGTTCCCATTGTTTGTTTGTTTACTTCCAAATTTTTAATATTCCTTTTGTATAACGTTTTTTAAAATCTTCACATGATTGTGATATATTTATTAATTGGACAGCTGACTTAGCTAATTGTTAAATTAGTGTCCATTCCCATTAACTAACTCGAGCTGAATCAAAACCGTGTTCAGAAACGGACGTGAGAATCAATCAAATAGAAGATAATGTATATAATATATGAAATTTCCAATCAACTAGAAGATAATATAATTTTTTATCGAATAAACTAGAATTATTAAGTGATTGAAAATGTGAAAGTAATGTTTTCCAATAAACAAAAATAAAATAAAAATGAATCAAACCAATTATTTCCGTTTTGTTTCTACACATTACAACAAAATGGAGAAAATAATTAATATAAATTGTACTATCAAAACAAGATTTCGGATATTATAATATTCATCAAAGTACTTCCCTAACTGAATCATGTCGGTTCAAAATATATTATGGATTTATGGTAAACAAAAACAATACTTAAAACTTGAAGATATTTTAAAATCAATTTAGCAACATTGTATATAAAAAGTATCAACATCCCCATATAAGCTCACTATTTATCGGATCGGGTATCTTATAGTTTACATTAGCGCATCTAGCTAGCGAGTAGTACTTGGTAAGTTTTTAATAACGACCTCTATGACTTGGCCTTGGCCTAGGAGCTTGGTTTACAGTTTACATCATGTATCGGGCTATCAGCTGACTCGACTAAATGGTTGGTGGAACGGAATACTATTTTTATAAGCTTGAAGTTATTAAAATAGTCTATAGTTATCATTAAAATAAAAATATCACGAGTAAAATATTTTCTGTTTTAAATATAGTTTCTTTTGTTTGTTATGGAACTAATTTCTTTATTTATGTTTATTTTTTGGTATTTGAACTCTTTTCTTTAAAATAGACACATCAACTTGGTGTTCTTATTATCAGAAAACAGCATTTCTTCTTTTCTTTAAAAATTATTATTACAAGAAAATTTTTGCTTTGTTTCTATAACTTACAGTAAATCCCCAGGTTTATGGAGGGACCCGAGACTAATCCCTTAAGGAGGTGCAGCTCATGGATGGACCCTCTTTCCGGGTATTCAAATGGGCCGTAAGCAAGGACCCATATCCATATTGTCACATAGTAAATGAGTAGCAATTCCAAATCTGGGGAGAGGTCCGAGACTAATCCCTGAGAGAAGTGCAGCCCACGGATAGACCTTCTCTCCGGGTATTCAAATGGGCCGTAAGCAAAGGCCTATATCCATGTTGCCACATAGTAAATGAGTAGCAATTCCAAATCTGGAGAGAATTGATCCTGGCCTGGACCAACAAGACAACTCTTCCAACCAGATGGGAACCACTAGCCCACCACCATGTGGTTAAAAAATCTTGCTTTGAAAAAATGCATTCAATCTTTATCATTTTCAGATGATTAATATTTTTTATAATTATTTAATTGATAAGACCTAATCTATAGTTTAATCCAGGAGGATCGGTTACAGAAGTAGTATTTTAACCACTTGACTACGAATACTTCCTATACGATTATCTTTTTACAATAATAAAAGAAAATAAACCATTAAATACATTGGATTAAGGAGTATTAGCAAAAATACTATCTATTGCAAAAATATAGAAACACAAATAGAAAAATATTATTTTTCTCAAACAGGATTTAAACGGTATTTCAAAACATTAAAATAATTTCCTAATTTCAACATATTTAATATTATTTAAACACCAAATCATAAACTAGAAAACAATAGGAAAAAAACACTTCTGCAACCACTTGACTACAAACACTTTCCATATAATTATCTTTTTACTATAATAGAAAAATAACAAATCCATTAAATACATTGGATTAAGAAACATTTGCAAAAATACATTTTTACAAAAATACTATCTATCGCAAAAATATAGAAACACAAATAGAAAAATTTTATTTTTCTCAAATCAGATTTAAACAGTATTTCAAAAAATTAAAATAATTTCCTAATTTCAACATATTTAATATTATTTAAACACCAAATCATTAATTAGAAAACAATAGGGAAATTTTTTTATGTTTTTAAAAAAGTTGGGGTACATATTTTCGTGGCGATGTTATGAATTCTCTCACCCGAGGATCTTATTATGCAAAAATTAAAAAAGAAAAAGAAAAAAAGAATAAAACCATAGAAAAATATACTCGCAAACAAAAAATATCGCAAACACCGCTTTTCAATTAAATCATTCGTCACCATTGTTGTCATCTTCCTCCTTCTCTCTCTCTCTCTCGTGAATCTTTTTTCTTCTCTTCAAAGTTCTCTTTTAAACTTTTGCTTCTCTCTTTATAGGGAAACCAGACACGATTCCACCGATTCCTTCTCAGCTTCTTCTTCTTCCTCCCCCCCTTCTAAACAAAACAAACCTTCTCTCAATATTCTCTCTTCATTGGATTCTGATTCTCTTCAAC
>NC_025699.1:29853650-29855105 GCF_000633955.1 Camelina sativa
CCTTTTTTTTTTTTTTTTCAATTTCATCATCTGCATGTTTCTCGATTCTCTCTGACACCTTCCTTCTCTAACGTTTCTTCGGAAGCTGTTTCCGTCAATTCGATAAATGGCGATTTTGGATTCTGGAGGCGGCGGCGTCAGCACCGCGACAGCGACGGAGAACGGTGGCGGAGAGTTTGTGGATCTTCGTCGACGGAAAACGAGATCGGATTCCAACGGAGTTCTTTCTGGTTCCGATAATCCACCGTCTGATGATGTTGGAGCTCCCGCCGACGTTAGGGATCGGATTGATTCCGTTGTTAACGATGACGCTCAGGGGACGACTGCTAATTTGGCCGGGGATAACGAAATTAGGGAAACCGGTGGTGGTGGTGGAAGAGGCGGCGGCGGAGAAGGAGGGAGAGGAAACGCCGAGACTACGTATACGTATCGACCTTCGGTTCCTGCTCATCGGAGAGCTAGGGAGAGTCCACTCAGCTCCGACGCAATCTTCAAACAGGTCAAACTAATTATCTCTTCAGATACTTTAACAGTCTTCGAATTTGGTGTTTCAAATTGGTCTAGTAGCTTTATAGAGATGGATTGAGTTTGGTGATTGTTTTGCACTGCAGAGCCATGCCGGATTATTCAACTTGTGTGTAGTAGTTCTTATTGCTGTTAACAGTAGACTCATCATCGAAAATCTGATGAAGGTTAGTTACTTCTTTCTCCTGCGGCTTGAGAACTTACTGGAGCTGAGAACTTTATCAGAGACTTACATTTGTTGTTGTTGCTATCATTCATGTAGTATGGTTGGTTGATCAGAACGGATTTCTGGTTTAGTTCAAGATCGTTGCGGGATTGGCCGCTTTTCATGTGTTGGTAAAAATTCCTAGCAATGTCACATTTTTTATACATGTAATGATGAGTTTAGTGATTCAGTTCTTCTTTTTTACCTCTTCCATTGCAGTCTCTCCCTTTCGTTCTTTCCTTTGGCTGCCTTTACCGTCGAGAAATTGGTACTTCAGAAATGCATATCTGAACCTGTGAGTAAAACTACTATTCTCCAGCCATTACTCGTTTGTTTATTCAAGACAAATTTTGTATCCACAAGAACTTATAATTTTTTTTTCTGATAATTC
The DNA here is from genome assembly GCF_000633955.1 of Camelina sativa. Taxonomy (NCBI): domain Eukaryota; kingdom Viridiplantae; phylum Streptophyta; class Magnoliopsida; order Brassicales; family Brassicaceae; genus Camelina; species Camelina sativa. Next base: position 29,854,772 of record NC_025699.1, read on the forward strand.
TGAAGGTTGTCATCTTTCTTCATATTATTATCACTATGACAGAGGTTTTGTATCCAGTTTACGTCACCCTAAGGTGAGAAATAAGCTATGATGTTTCTAGTCTCAACTTCTGATTCTCTTTCTAAGTTTAGGTGGCTAACTCGGTGATCTTGAAAATGGACAGGTGTGATTCTGCCTTCTTATCAGGTGTCACATTGATGCTCCTCACTTGCATTGTGTGGTTAAAGTTGGTTTCTTATGCTCATACTAACTACGACATAAGGACCCTAGCCAATTCAGCTGATAAGGTAGAAGAAGAAAATGCAATATATATATATATATATATATATATATA
>NC_025699.1:29855908-29860367 GCF_000633955.1 Camelina sativa
CTGGATTCATGGGATTTATAATAGAACAAGTGCGTTTTCAACATCTTGCTTTATTAATTTCCTTGGTGACATTCATCTTACTTGCGTTGTCACCACTTACTTCCTGTTGTTTTGGTCTTCTCTGGCAGTATATAAATCCTATTGTCAGAAACTCAAAGCATCCTCTGAAAGGGGATCTTCTATATGCTATTGAAAGAGTGTTGAAGCTTTCAGTTCCAAATTTATACGTGTGGCTCTGCATGTTCTACTGCTTCTTCCACCTTTGGTATGCTCGATTCCTTCTCTTTCGATATAATTTCCAAAGAAGAACAACAGAAAAGAGCTACATCTCATCAATAGATTGATAATTTTAGTCTCTCATAGTCTGATGTAATTTCAGTTACTGAATACAAATCTCTTTGCATCGTTCTTGTCCACAGGTTAAACATATTGGCAGAGCTTCTCTGCTTCGGGGATCGTGAATTCTACAGAGATTGGTGGAATGCAAAAAGTGTGGGAGATGTGAGTTGTTTTACTCAAAATAGAACTTGTGATTTTTAAGGTTGTCGTTTTTGGGTCACCTAACTAACGAAATTTCATTATTCACTGTCTTCCTTTATCAGTATTGGAGAATGTGGAATATGGTATGGTTCTCTTCCTCAAACATCACCTTCTTTTCTGTACGAAATAGAAGAAGGGAGCTAATCAATAATATCTTGTTTTTCTTGACAGCCTGTTCATAAATGGATGGTTCGACATATATACTTCCCGTGCCTGCGGAGCAAGATACCAAAGGTGAGTGACTTATATATTAATATGAAATTCTTGAGATTTCTTTTTATGCTTTATAACTTAAACCCTCTACATACTTGTTTTCCAGACACTCGCCATTATCATTGCTTTCTTAGTCTCTGCCGTCTTTCATGAGGTATATACTTTCTGCATTACCCTGTCTCTAGACACATGAACACACGCTAGTTAAAGAAATGCTAATATTCAGAGTAACACTCTTACTTCATGATATCGTGTTTAAAATTTTTCCTTTTGATAGCTATGCATCGCAGTCCCTTGCCGTCTCTTCAAGTTATGGGCTTTTATAGGGATTATGTTTCAGGTAAGAAAATTCTTTTGCAGTCGATTTCTTACATACAATCAGCAATAGTATGTCACGTTAGTCCCATTTTCTGACCAATCTTTGTGGTGTTTGAGTAGGTGCCTTTGGTCTTTATCACAAACTATCTACAAGAAAGGTTCGGCTCAACGGTATGCTCTCACAACCCGAGAAAATAGAACTTACTCTTTGTTTTATAGCCTAGCCATTTAAAACACAATGTTGAAACTTGAATCGAGTTTATCTGTTTTGGAATGGGATCATAATTAGGTGGGGAACATGATCTTCTGGTTCATCTTCTGCATATTCGGACAACCGATGTGTGTGCTTCTTTATTACCACGATCTGATGAACCGCAAAGGATCAATGGCATGAAACAACTGTTGGAAATTGACTTTCTCCAAACATATGTGGTTGTGATGCTAAAACAAGAATAGTGTTTTAACCATTGAAGAAGAAAAAAAAAAGTTAAAAAATTAGAGTTGTTGTATCTGCAAAATTTTGGTAGAGACGAACCGTTTTTGAGTTTTGAATCTCGTTGTCAAGTCTCTCTTTTGATCTTGCTATGCTCTTGTCTTTAAACCACAATCAAGCAAAGTAGATTGAGATATCGAATTTTGTTTTGGTGTAAAGAAAATTTTAATAAAAAACTGTTGTAATAATTGGTGCAAAAAAAATTAATAAATGGTTTTTTTCTTTTCTTGCCTTTTGGAAATAAAATAGTAGTTTTGTTAGGTTTTTACTGTTGGACCAAATCTAGTACGGTAAAAACTTTTTGGTAATAAGAAAATGACAAATGTGATTAATGTGCATCGGGATTGTATAAAATCTTATAAAGTTAATTGGTGGTCCCGTTTGTGAATGGGCCATTTCGTTTTTTTCATCTTTTTAGCGTATTTATTTATTTATAAATCGTATGTATCTCAAAGGAGACAAGACTCTAAATTACAAGAAGTAGTCGAGGCCAGAACATCATCATTGACAATATCAGTAAATTCATTACATATGCAGTGGAATAGTATTGTAGAGACATTACACATGTGCAACAACAAACAACACACAATAACAACTCAACCCTTTTCAGTAATTTAATTATAATAATGATGATGTAGACTAAGTGACTAACCATAAGAAAAAATTGGTGAGTAGTGATTGATGTTCATGTTCTTTGTGTTTCTGAAATAGATGAAAGAACCTCATGCTCTGTGTTTTGTAAGAGATATGAGACGTAAATCTAATCATTAGAAGAAAATAAAAAAATCTAACAATTGTAATCCATACTTTGTCAACAGTTTTAAATATATGATTACATTATTTAGTATATATGATTAACATAAACATGTTAACTTTTTGAAGCGTCTTGTCATATGTATTAACGTACTAATTAATTCCTGATCGATGTTGGGTAACTCCCGTTCGATCGAATTATGTTCAGAAGCTTTCATCTACCTTTTCAAACAGTATTACTAAATTAGATTATATGCTAGTGGTAAATAAAATTTAATTTTAGAAAAACGTGACAATACATAAAATCTTAGGATATGAAAGACAAATTAGATGTACATGTCTCATGTTAGGTGGAGCAACGAAATAATCAACTTTCTCATGTACTGTATATATTTTTTTTTATATATAGAAACTGATCATGGGCGATTCTTATTAATTAGCTTTCCATATGAAGATAACCTTGTCTAAAGGTCAAAAGTAATACAAACAATTTGAACAAGAAATTATAGTAAAAACTCATAATGATAGTCGTCAAGTTTAAAAAAGAAACAAATTTAGTTATACTAGTACTAGTATTAATGGGTTAGTCCTTTCCTTTAAAGATGGACAAAAAGATGATTAAGAAATGAATCACGTGAAGATCACGTGGGGAGATTGGTCAAACGTAGAAGAAGAAGAAGAGAAAAAATCAGTTGGAAGAAATTAAAAGCTCCTCCACCGACTCGGAGAGACAGCTGCCTCTGACTCAGCGCCTCATTTTTGACTTGGCAGTCTCTTCATTAATATTGTGAACTACTACTATTTTTTTTTTTTTTAAACCCAAAAGTAGTACTGTTTAGGTATATAGTGGACTATTTTTAATTTTATTTTTTTTGACATAACAAGTGGAGTACTATTTACATATAAAATAACCACTGACGTTAAGCAAATAGATATTTATAATTATTATTAATATAAACCGTTAAATATATATTTCAAATAAAATTTGTAATTAATTTTAGTAACATGTTTATTACCTAATTTCTCAAATCCAAGAAAAGATATGTAAATTTCAAATCAACTGAAGTATGTTTTTTTTATATTTTTTTTATTTGTACGTGGATAAGAATTTAAAATAATTTCAGATGTACATAATTATAAATTAAATTTTGCAATAAAAGTATCTTTAAATATAATTTTATATATCTATAAAAATACTTGTTAGTTTTCAGAAAAAAAACTTTTTTTTATTAATTGCATTTCTTCTATTCTTAATTTCGAAAATATAAAGAAAATTTAGTCAAAACAATTGATTGTTTTACCTATATGATCTAGTCCTCTTCCTAAAGAAATTAGTCAAAAATAATTATTAGCTATTATTTAAATAAATTATAGCTCAAATTTTACATTATAGTGCGATTATATTTTTTAAAATAACAAGTCATTTATTTACAACATCTATTTACAATAATTTTACCGCCAATAAAAAAGGAACATTAAAAACTGTAAGGTATTTGTAAGTTACAAGTCCACACTTTGACTATATATACTCTTGGACAAAAAAAACTCCTAAACATATTTATTTATAAGTTACATAAGAAAGACTACAACAACATATGTAACTCAAAACACAAAAAGATTCTTTCCTTCTCGTAAAAGAAAGAAACAAAAACAGAAAACACAAAAGGCATTCGTCAGCTTTATTACAAAACACCATCACTTCTTCTTAATCTTTCTTTCTTTCTTTGTCTGAGTCCCAAGAATGGAAGACTTCAGATCCAGATCGTACGGTGACGGAAGAACGTCAGACCTTCAAGTACAATACTCAGGCCACGGCCGGCGATCTGACGGACCAGATTCATTCAGTGGTAACGGTGGTATGCAAGATTTTAGGTCTTACAGCACTTCCTACACGGAGTACCCGACCAGGATACCCGAAGACCCGACGACGAATCAGAAGAAAGGAAGATCATCATCATCTTCATCGTCTTCTTGGGGTGGTTTTGTGGATCCAGATTTACAGAGGAAGAAGAGAGTTGTGAGTTACAGAGCTTATACTGTTGAAGGTAAGCTTAAAGGCTCTTTCAGGAAAAGCTTCAAATGGATCAAAGATAAATGCAACAAATTGCTTAATTAAATTCAAGCCAATGTGCATGCTTAATG
>NC_025699.1:29860730-29895550 GCF_000633955.1 Camelina sativa
TTTTTTTTTTTTTTTTTTAATTTATATATTTGATGATTTCGATCCACTGTCAATCTTTTTATCATTTTTTTGTGTGTGTTTTAGTTTGTGATGATAGTAGTAATTGTGTAACAACAATAATTAATAGATTCATATCGAGGGTAAGTTTGTGATTCTTATTCGATATTTGACGTATTCTAAATTATTTGTTTGGTAAGTAAATGGCAAGTTAATTACAATGTTTTCCCCATAATTCAAAACGGTGTTCACTCATTTCTTTATGATTCAAAACATCCATAATTTATTATTAGGTATTTAGGTTAGTATTATCATGTTTTGTCCAAGTAATTTTAATTCGTTTCATAATTTGCGACATGCGTGACTGAAAATATTAGTATCTTGTGAAAACGTTTTTTTTTTTGTATATTAAGAGTCACGGCATGAATGTTATGTTATACAAATTTCTTACAGTTTTTTTTTTAAATCTACAACACTTCTCATTAAGTTTTGTAAGGACTCTCGATTATTAATTTTGGAAGTCAGTTTCGTTTCATTTTGTTGCTTTAAAATCAACACATTGCTTAAACAAAAACTTTTTTTTTTCTTTTTCTATTCAATAAATCCAACGTCTTAACGTTACATGATTAACTATCTACCATACTAGTTTAACGTCTTCATTTTGTAGCAATTGGTGTGTTTGAGAGACTACTTACATTTGTTCTAAACGAATAAAGATTTCCATTTGTAATAGTTGGTGTTATACATAATATGATCTAATAAGATTTTAAATTATATTAATATAGTAGTATTATATCTACATATTAAAATATAGTTATTGATTTTTAATTTTGTATCAATATATATATATATATAATAATTTTTTTTTCCCAAAGACCATGACTAGGAAATATTGCTTTCATTTATAATGATTGGTGTGTTTGATGAAAGGAATGCGAAGGCAATGACATCGAATTGTTGAACACCGATTATATATATATGTCTTCGAATCGATATTTCACTAAGATATTATTTCCATCGTCAAAATACATTAAAAATACACATCATTATAAATGATAATTAATTATATCTCTTAATCATAAGTCTTTTAAAAATTTTAGACAAACAAAAAAGATTTTTAAAAAATCATAATGTTTAAAATTTTTGTATATCCTCTCTATACTATACATAATAACAGAGTAATTTTAATCAAAAAAAAAAAAAAGATTGTATAATTTTTGAGATTTTTTTTTCCCAAACACAAGTCTGCAAAATCACAAAAACTTGACATAATAAACAAATAAACTTCCCCAAGTATGTATCATATGGTTATATATGCTTCATTTCTCCGAGTAGTCTATGTGATGTTTATTTATTGATTGAGTATAGTAGTATATTGAGTTTTGGTTATGCGATGGACAAAGTAAAAAGACTCTCTCCTTCCATTTATAGTTTTGGTATTCTTCATAGCTTACAGCTATATATTATTACACGCGCGTGAGTTTGTTTGTTTGTTGCATCACTTCATTTCACAATGTCACATGTTATGATTGGTTGTCCCACAATCTTAAAGCCGAACTCTACTCTACATATATAATCAGACGGTACGTACGTTGTAATTCTAGGTTTTGAACATCAAATTCTCTCCCTACCGACACAATGCGTGAAGATACACATACATGTAATAGTTCGTGTTCATGTTTCTAGAAACAAGTCATGATATCTTTTTATCCAAGAGATTAGTATTACACAAAAAAAAAAGCAATATTTTAAACTAACATGTAAAAGGTTAACGAGTCATAAATTTTGGACTCGGACATGGAATCAAAACAATTTTTCTAATTGTATGATACAGCTTTAGTTACTAATTTGTCAAACAAATTCGATCGATTTGATGAAAGTTTTAAATATCTTCTAAGAAATTTTATCTGCAATCTTTTTATTTTTATTTTTTAAACAGAGTTTAATTTTCAAGATATGAAGGCAAGGACTACAACTAGTAATCTTATTTCTATCCCCAGTTTAAATTTATACCATTCCAAAAATTTTCATTTTCCATGAAACCACATTAATAGAACGTATGGGGCTAAAAGAAGATTATCATAGAGAAGGAAAATTCGAAAGGTTTCTCTATACAAATGGAGGAGACAAATGAATCTTTGAAGAATCATACTTGAAGTACTTTTGGTATATAAATCTATATCTCCCTGTCTCTTATATATCAATTCTTTAACTGTGAAAATAGGCTTTCTTCAAAAGAATCATAGACAACGTCATTGGGACGAGCATCAGGTGAATACCAGTTTTGTTTTATAGCTTCTTGTATGAATTCAGTCAGAGAGCTTTGCTTTGGGTTCTACATCGTCTCCATTTGAATGTGGCGCTGCTGCTGTCTCATCGCCTGCATTGTTATTGATCCGCAAACCATCAATGCCTTTGAGTGCGGTTTCATAGTTTGCATTGTCACTCCCGCCACTGAATGGTTCACGGCTACTCGAGTCCACAACTCGTCTTGATGATGATCCTTCTGATCGACCCAAGTTCAAGGATCCAAGTAGCTGAGAGATCACAATGAACATCCCGAATCAAAATATGGTACCCGGGATGGAAAAAAACAGCATGACAAGAAACTTACCAGCTTATCCTTTGCAACTGCAGATTCATTTACAATCTTGTCTTTCTGCTTCTGGGTAAAATCCGGATTTGTTCTCTGGTTTGGGACATCTACAGCAGACAAACACGCCTTAAGTATATACATACACCTATCTGGCTGCATTTTCTTAAAGAAGGATTCAAAAATATACCTGGACGCTTCTCAGAATTGCCGACCGCAGGGTTCAATCCAGAACTAGTTCCAACACCACCATCCTGACAACAGAAACATTGCATTATTCATCTGTGTATGTACATGTATCATGGACGGCGCCCAAAATTAAAAGTATCAAGACTGTACCTGGGGACGAGGTTGAGGGTTTCCAGATTGTGATTGCTGATACTTAAATACTGTCCAGTCAAACACAAAATCAAACTGAAAACCTGGATAAACAAAATACTCATTTGGTGTCAGCAAATGCTTCTGTATGAATTTTAATAGCTTGATAGAAAGAAAGAAGAGATAAAATGAAATGACCTTCACGAATAAAGAGGTTGCGGAATAGTCTCTTCAAATATGCATAGTCTGGCTTATCATCAAACCTAAGTGAGCGGCAGTAATGGAAGTAGGATGCAAACTCTGTAGGATGACCTCTGCATAACGTCTGCAAAGACACTGATGCAAAGTTAAGAGTATTATCTATGATCAACCTTCTCTACTTCATAATCATTTCTTAGTACATGGGACTAGGACTTGTATAAGTTTCGAAAACTGTTCACCAGACAAGAAGAACTTACTTCGATGGAGGTTGAAACCTTCTTTTCGCTGATCTTATCATACTTCTGTTTCTTGTTCCCAGCTTTCAGTCCCTGCCACGGGAGACTAAAAAGAAAACAGGATGTAAGAGATGGATTGGGAGACAAGAAGCGGGATAGAAAGAAAGGTTTACTCAATGATGACTCTCACCTTCCCTTGAGGAAGTACATGAGGATATAACCAAGCGATTCTACATCATCTCTCCGACTTTGCTCTACCAAATGTGTATAAATGTACAGATGAACATAAAGATTGAAATAAGAAAAAAGTAGCCAGGGGAAAGAGAGAATAAGATCCGCGATTAATCAGGAGGGTTTATAGAAAGCTACCGATCCCTAGGTGAGTGTTCAAGCTGGCATACCTCGGAGTCCCAATTAGACTTTTATTCTCCCTGAATAATTCACACGTAAAATGTATGCATAAATAAACCCCAAGTCAGAAAAAAATCAGAATCTGACATCCAAAACCTTATTATGTACCTGTATGGGATGTGTCTATGAGTTGAGCTGTCTCTGTATTTCTTAGCCAAGCCATAGTCTATGATGTATACCTAGAGAAAGAGACTAAATAAAGTAAGATCCCAAAATAAAAGTTGAGACTAACGAAAATATCATAACAGAGTTTATAAAGAAAGATAACCTGATTTGCCCGCCTTCCCAAACCCATGAGGAAATTATCCGGTTTTATATCTCGATGAAGATACGACTTAGAATGGATGAACTCGAGACGATTGATCTGACAGAAAGGTGTAAAACAAAAGGTTCATGGAAAGAAACCCCCAGCACTGAAAGAGTTGCATTGTTAGAAAAAGAGAATGGCATCAATCAATCAAAAAGCATTACCATTTGATCAGCTAGCATAAGAACAGTCTTCAAGCTAAACTTCCTATTGCAATAACCAAACAGATCTTCAAGGCTAGGACCAAGCAAATCCATCACTAATACATTGAAGTCACCCTCTGTGCCATACCATTTCATGTTTGGAATCCCAGCTACATCATTCAACGAGATGAATAAGCCTAACCCGCAAACAAACTATATATAATCAATGAGAATACAAAACAACAGAGAAACATTGCGTACTTACTTCCACCCTGAAGAACTCTATAAATCCTCGACTCATATGACAATTGTGGATGCGCAGTCTTCACACTCTCCTGCACAAAAACCCAAAATTTTAAAAAATCGAGCTTTATCATGATCCAAACCCCCAAATGTTTCGAGTCAGTTCTCCAAAATGGGGACTTTTAAACAGGAGTTTGAAACAACACACTCACAAGTTTAATAGCAACCTCTTCGTTAGTCTGAACATCAGTTCCTGCAATGACAACCAGTCTCAAAAACTTAAGTCTTTACAGACGAAAGTAATTGACCAAAAATGAACCAAAAGAGGGGGAAACGAACGAACGAACCAAGGTAAATCTCTCCGAATGAGCCGCTCCCAATTTTGCGGCCAAGGCGGAACTTATTCCCAAAACGAGGTTCCATCCCCAATTAGAAAAATACCCTAAACTTGTTGTGTTGTTCGTCTTCTACTATGTTGAGCCGATTTCAAACGCGCCGGAGAAAGTGAAGTGAAAATAATTAAAAAAAAAACTAAGAGGGTTTCACAGAGTAGTTGAAATAGGGGAGTGCGTAGGTGAGGAAATTAGTGAGATTCCATGAGATGGGAGCTTTGGTTGGGCAACAAGAACAGGAACAAGGAACAAGGAACAAGGAAGAAGAAAAAGCTGCGCGTGTGCGTGTGTCGCTTAGCCTGTACATATATTTTTATTTTATTTTATTTTATTAAATAAAATACTGAATTTATATATATGTATATATGTATTTATTTTAAGGTTCTTTTGCTAAAAAAAAATACATTTACCTAAATTCCAAAAAATCGCTAAAATAGAGAAATTCGTACGTATTTCAACATTCATAGATCTTTTAATAGAAAACGAAAAAAAATTTACCTACTAGTTACAAAATCTATACTAGTATTTTTGAAATACATTTTTAAACATTTTTAAACTTCAAGATCAATTATAGGTAAAATTTTAAAAGACAGGAAAATCTCTCTATTTAATTCAAATATAGATATTTGATTCTCTTTTCATTGTTATTTGAATTTATATTTAAATTATTTTGAATTATTATATAAAATATTTAGTTTATAAGATTTGTGATTTTTCTGCATATGATGTAATTCAAAAAATTTTAGGCTTGAATTTTTTTGGCAATGGTTTAGTCATAATATAAAGGAGCAGGAAGCTTGATTTAGGGGGTTATTGGTTTAGGATTTAGAAAGAATTTGAATGATTTTAAAAGTTATGTAAAATATGTTGTTATTCAATCAAGACTTTTTAAAACTCTTTAAAAATTTGGTGTTATTGGTTGTGGATTTGTAAAAAGTTATCTAAAATCTTGATAAATCTAGTGTTATTGGATTAAGAGTCTTATAAAGTCATTAAAAGTTTTATGTTATTCAATTAAAACAAAAGAATCATGGATTGTTAATGAATTCAAATTTTGTGTTATTGGTTTAGGATTTTATAACATTTCCTTCATAACAAAAGTCATGAAAACTCTTTCATCAAATAGAAAGATTTTGAAAGATTTTATGAAATATTTTACAAGATTAGGAAACACAAATCAGCAAGATTTAAAATAACTTCCTAAACAATCTCTTATAGAATTCTTCATTTTTACTTTCTAATTTTCTATGATTTAAAAAATCAGCAAGATTTTTAAAAACACAAAGTCATTAAAACTCTTTCTAAATCCTAAACCAATACCTCCCCCTTATCATTTATTCAAATTTAAATTTTTTATTCGGTTATTCTGGTTTCTTTATTTTAAAAAATTTCAAATTATTTTAATATTTATTTTAAATAAATTTTATAAATAGAAATATTTTTAAAATATTATAAATATAAAACATTTAGAAAATTAATAATATTTAAACTTTTATGAATTTCAAATATTATAATTATGTAAAATTTATGAAATGGTTGGATGTGTTAAAATTGATGTACGAGTATAATCCACAGAGCAAAAAAGGTGCAAGTCGATCTCTCGATTTGATCTCCGGTTCTCAATATCCCAATAGAATCTGTTTAGGAAAGATTGTTAGCCTTGATGAATGTGATTCTCTATTCAACTGGTTTTGAGAGCTCGTTTCACAATTTCAATAGATCTAATTTTGAGTTGTGAAGCAAGTGTGTTTGTTTGGGACATGGATCCAAAAATCTGTTATAATCGACGACATTAACTTGCTTGATATAATCGACGACATTAACTTGTTGTACACCTCAAATACATATCTGATATAATCGGCAACATTCACAGTTTCTTATTACAATCCAAATCATGGTTCATTAATTTTTGATATGAACGATTAAAAAGCTTGGTGATGTGGTGTGTTTCTCTGTTTATGTTTTGCATTTTTGGAAAAAGTCTCCTAATTCTAGGTCGGCTTGATTGTGCATGGAGATGGACCGAATGTGGTCACCATTGCTCTGGGAAAGCAGTGTCTTATCGTTCACTTGCGCCAAGTCCTCCAGATTTTTTGTGTTTGTGGTATTTGGAAAATAAAATTTGTGTTGTATTTTTGGAAAAAAAACTAAAATATAGTATTTTGGAAAAAAAAAACTTTGAATGTGGTATTTGAATTCCTCTTTCCTCTTAAAACCCTTTTATTTTATTTTATTTTTTATAACAACCCCTTTTTCTTATTTATTCTTTATTGCCATATAATTAAAACATATCAATTAAAATTAAACTCAATATATTCTCATAATTTATGCTATTTTTTATGGTTTTTTTGGGTTTGGGCCTTGGCCATAATGACCAAACACGGCTTTGCTCTTTTCAATTAAAAACATTAACCCAAATAGGCAAATATAATAAAAAATAAATAAATACAGATATTGTCGCCCTTATAAAAAAAAGTGTCCAGTTAATTCGGTCTGGTCATTTTCTCAAAGCCCTTTTTTCATTTATTTATATATTTTCTTTTCTTCTCTATTTGTCCCCAAAAATCTAGGGTTTTAAGGTTTCTTATCTTCCTCCTCCTCCTCTTCCTCCGCCAGATTCTTTTCTTGCGAAGATGAGCAACGACAAGGACAGCATGAACATGGCCGATCTCACCGCCGGTAACATATTTTACTCTAGACCGAGGCCTTTGTGGGTTCTCTTTTCGTTTTCTTGATTTATTGAAAAAAGCTTCTCTTTTTGTGTTTTGCTTGTAGCTCTTAACGAGGAGGATCGTGCCGGGCTTGTTAATGCTCTTAAGGTGAGTTTTTTTTTTTCTAATTCACGATATGATTTGGGTGTTATGACTATATGTAGATTGGGTTTTAGGGATCGATTTGATTATAAGAGAATTCGAATTTGGTTTTTTAGGGATTGTCTCTGCATCTTAATTTGATTGGTTTGTAAAGTTTTGTGACTTTTTGATAGCTATTGTACTTATTTTCCTGATTTGTGTGTTTGCTGCAGAACAAGTTGCAGAACTTGGCTGGACAACACTCAGACGTCCTTGAGAACTTGACTCCGACTGTCAGGAAGCGTGTCGAGGTTCTAAGAGAGATTCAGGTTAGTAAATTTTCAGCCTTTTTACTTTGTGATCTTTGATTTTGTATTTTGTTTAGATTGCTGTTGTTGTGTTCTGATGATATTTGGTGGAGTGAACAATTGTTTGATTCCTTTTTGTTTTTGTATGAAACCTTTGCAGAACCAATATGATGAGATGGAAGCCAAATTCTTCGAAGAGAGGGCAGCTCTAGAAGCTAAATATCAAAAGCTATACCAGCCTTTGTATACCAAGGTTTGATAACGGTCTTTGATTCTTTGAGCTGCTTATGGTCTTTAATTTCCTATTATTAGACTATCTTTGTAATACATGATGACACCTCAACTGCTGAAAGTTAAAAAATATGACTTCTCTCTGTTGGTACTTCCGTGAATCATTAGGGATGCATGTTCTTTACCTTTTTTTTGGGCATCATTCGTGATTATAACTAATGGTGATGGTTTTCCTCTTTCCTAATTCCCCAATCACATGCAGCGATATGAGATTGTAAACGGTGTGGTTGAAGTTGAAGGCGCAGGGGAAGAAGTAAAATCAGAACAAGGAGAAGAGAAAGCAGCTGAAGGTAATTTTATCAGTTCTTACTCTGAAGTATGTTTATTTTATTAGTTTCTTATGATGATGATGATGAGCACATGGCTTTTGTAAATGATATACAATTGTCTTTCTTCAGAGAAAGGAGTGCCAGATTTCTGGCTTATTGCATTGAAGAACAATGAAATTACTGCTGAGGAGGTTCGTTATTAGATCATTTCTTATTCTTTTTGGGTAATGAATTTGCGATTCTCCTTATCCTTATGTGTATTTTTTTTCCATGGCTTTAGATCACTGAGCGCGATGAAGGGGCTCTCAAGTATCTTAAAGATATCAAGTGGAGTAGGGTTGAAGAACCAAAAGGGTTCAAGCTCGAGTTTTCCTTTGATCAGAACCCTTACTTCAAGAACACTGTCTTGACTAAGACATATCACATGATTGATGAAGATGAGCCTATCCTTGAGAAGGCCCTTGGGTAATCTTTTACTTTATTTAGTATATGCCTTTTTTAATTGTGAAGGCGAGAGAGTCTTTATTGATTGTTAACTGTTGTTGTTCAGGACTGAGATTGAGTGGTATCCTGGCAAGTGTTTGACACAAAAGATTCTAAAAAAGAAGCCAAAGAAAGGATCCAAAAACACTAAGCCGATCACTAAGACTGAGGACTGTGAGAGTTTCTTCAACTTTTTCACTCCACCTCAAGTTCCTGACGACGATGAGGATCTTGATGATGAAATGGTATGTCCATCTCCCGTTGCAGTTTAACTTTTGATTCAGTACGTAAGATTGTGTTAAACGTAAATCTGATCATTGAAATCTTGCACAGGCTGATGAACTCCAAGGCCAAATGGAACACGACTATGATATCGGGTTTGTACCTTTTTATTTCATCTTCAGTTCTCTTCACTTAAATTCTCTCAGTTATAATATCTGAATCTACCTACTGTTTATCCTGTAGATCAACCATAAAAGAAAAGATCATCTCGCACGCTGTGTCATGGTTCACTGGTGAAGCTGTTGAGGCAGATGACCTTGATATGGAGGAGGACGATGATGAGATTGACGAGGATGATGATGAAGAGGACGAGGAAGATGATGAGGATGAGGAGGATGATGATGAGGATGATGACGAGGAGGAAGAAGCTGATCAAGGAAAGAAGAACAAAAAGAGGGTAATTATGTGATATTATTGGTTTACTTTATGTCTCTAACATACAACTAAAAAAAACTCTGAAACTGATTTGGTGGTTTCTCTTTTCTTGTTCGTTTTATTTTGCAGTCATCAGCTGGACACAAGGTTTAAACAATCAACCAATCTCAACAGTTGGATATATGTTTCTTGGTTGATAATCCAACGACTGTCACTAACCAGAGGTCTCTATTTTTTTTTAATAAACAGAAGGCAGGAAGAAGTCAAGTTGCGGAAGGTCAAACAGGTGAGAGGCCACCGGAATGTAAACAGCAGTGAAGAATCTGAAGAAAAAAGAGTGTGAGGTCTTTGAGTTTGAGCCGAGGTTGTGTTTCTTTAGTTTGCGCAGTCATGGTCCGGTTTTATTATATATCAAGTTTTGGGTGGTTGGTTTGTTGAAAAAAAAAAAAAATTGGTTCTTCGGTTGGGTTTGGTCAAGTCTTTGATTTTTCATTTGTAATATTTTTATGAATTTGTTTTAAGTTATAATATTTATGTCGTTCTGGTCAGATTTCAATCCAATTTAATTTATTTTCGACAATGAAAAATAACTTGGTTTATTCAAATTGGTTTTGGTCAGAAACTATGTACTTAAAATGATCATTATTAATCAGTTCATGAATTAACCTAAACCGGTGAATATAATTTATCAATAATATACATAAACGAACCAATGAGCCGGTTTAAACGTCGGTTTGAGCTAAGAAAGACAGAAGACAAAACATGTAAGCCGGCGACTTTGGTAAAAAAACCGATCAAAAAGGTTAGAAAGGAGGAGGGAAACAAAGTCCTAAAACCCTAAAAACTCTTCCTTTTTTTATTTTTTTCTCCAGTTCATAAAAGTGTGTCTTCTGGGTAGTTCGAATTTTCCTTTTTTTTTTTTTTTTCTTTTTTTTGGTATTCTTCGTTTTTTCTTTACCTGTGGTTTAATAAAAGTGGAGAAGAAGCTTTAGTACTTCTCTATGGCGAGATTACTCCGAAACGTGTCTTCTCTGAGACGGACTCTGTTCTCGTCAGAGGTATTTATATACTTTATTTTTCTCACTTGGGTCTTGCCAGAAATTAAGAAAACTCTGTTACTGTCGTTTTCGTTGCTTATTTTGAGTGTGTGTTTTGGTTAATCCCATATTCGTAAAAACAATCCCAAATTATGTCTCTTTTGTCTGATTTCGTTCTCTTACTGTTTGGATTGGTAAATTAATTGAGAAGGGTTGGTTGGTTCCATGGGGTTTTGCAGGTATTTAATAGCACTGTGGTTGGAACATCGTTTCAGCTTCGGGGCTTTGCTGCCAAAGGTGGATTGTCTTAAAGCTTGCTTTTTTACCTGTGTCTGAATCGATCTTACTGAAATTGGTTTTTGATTTTGATGAAGACTAAAGCCAAATCCGTTTTCTATTATGATTGCTTAGCTTTTCATTATGGTTGTTACAATTGAGGTTTTTACTGTGCAATTTCTTTTCTTTTGAAGCTAAAAAGAAGAGTAAGTCAGATGGAAATGGATCATCATCTGAGGAAGGTATGTCCAAAAAGGAGATTGCTTTGCAGCAAGCACTTGATCAGATTACAAGTTCATTTGGCAAAGGCTCGATAATGTGGCTCGGTCGTGCTGTTTCTCCTAGAAATGTTCCTGTTTTCTCTACCGGATCTTTTGCCCTCGATGTAGCATTGGGAGTCGGTGGCCTTCCTAAGGTATATATTTATCTCTCTTGGTGATATTGTGATTTAGTGTTTTCTTAGGTTGGTTCTGTTTCGATGTTTAGCTTTGTTTAATTGAGATTTATGTATCTCTTTGAAGAGTCTAATAATATTGGTCTCCCCATTGTGATTTTCCATAGGGGCGTGTTGTGGAGATATATGGTCCTGAAGCATCGGGAAAGACTACACTTGCTCTTCATGTTATTGCAGAAGCACAAAAACAAGGAGGTTGTTACACGTTTCTTTTAACTCGTCAGCAATGTTCTTTATATTGTATTTAGTATCCTAAAGAAAGTTCTCTTTGCATACAGGAACCTGTGTCTTTGTAGATGCTGAGCATGCTCTTGATTCATCACTTGCTAAGGCTATCGGTGTAAATACTGAAAACCTACTTCTATCGCAGCCTGATTGTGGTGAACAGGCCCTTAGTCTTGTGGACACTTTAATCCGAAGTGGTTCAGTTGATGTTATTGTAGTTGACAGTGTAAGTAAGGTGATTTATATGGGATGGATAACTGGTTTGATGCTTTTGCTTTGGGATCTATTATTTTGCTCTCTCATGAATTCCATGTGATTTTGTTTCACAGGTGGCTGCTCTTGTACCTAAAGGAGAACTCGAAGGTGAGATGGGT
The DNA here is from genome assembly GCF_000633955.1 of Camelina sativa. Taxonomy (NCBI): domain Eukaryota; kingdom Viridiplantae; phylum Streptophyta; class Magnoliopsida; order Brassicales; family Brassicaceae; genus Camelina; species Camelina sativa. The sequence goes on from NC_025699.1 coordinate 29,872,738, forward strand.
GATGCCCATATGGCTATGCAAGCCAGATTGATGAGCCAAGCTTTGCGTAAATTGAGCCATTCTTTATCGTTATCGCAAACACTTCTCATCTTTATAAATCAGGTAAAAGACAACTTTAGTAGCTGAGATTTGTTGAAAAGTTCCTCTTATGTGAATGTTTTATTTACAGGTGAGATCAAAACTATCTACGTTTGGAGGATTTGGAGGTCCAACAGAAGTTACCTGTGGTGGAAATGCTTTGAAGTTTTATGCTTCTATGCGTTTGAACATTAAGCGAATTGGACTTATCAAGAAAGGCGAAGAGGTAAACATCCGAAACCCGCTTACGCATTATGTGTTCCAAGCTCTTATCTTACGACCTGTCTTATGTTCGTGATGTGTGTCTCTTTAAATGTTGTCTACAAACTGCATTTGCTAGTGTTTGAAACCCTGAGATTGTATGCCTTTTGTGCAGACAACGGGAAGTCAAGTCTCGGTGAAGATAGTGAAGAACAAACTCGCTCCACCATTTAGGACTGCTCAGTTTGAGCTTGAATTCGGCAAAGGAATCTGCAAGGTCACTGAGATAATCGACCTGAGCATAAAGCACAAGTTCATCGCGAAGAACGGAACATTCTACAATCTCAATGGTAAAAACTACCATGGGAAAGAGGCCTTAAAGAAATTCCTGAGACAGAACGAATCTGATCAAGAAGAGCTCATGAAGAAGCTCCAAGACAAACTCATCGCCGATGAAGCTGCAGATAAGGAATCTGAATCTGAACCTGAGGATGAAGATTCCCTGAGAGTTGTGGTTTCACCTGACAACACAGATGATGATGAATCAACAGCTCCTGTTGTTGCCACTGCTGCTGGAGTGGTTGGTGAAGCAACCTGATCAGAGGCGTCCGGTTTAGTATAATATTTTTCCTTTGGCCTAGAGTTTTTTCGGTTTAATCTGGTTTGGATTCGGTTTCCGGCTCCTCATGTAATTTTTGTGCGAGTTAAAATCACATTTACATATTTAATCGTTTGATGTGGGTGATACATTTTTGTAATTTTTATAGGAAAATTTTAATGTTTAACATTTAAATCTCATTGATCAATTTTATAGGTTCTTGTTTTCGGATAAGGAAAAATATATCATTGAGAAAAACCAATTTTTTTTTTTTATTTATTAAGCAGTCTACGAGACTACAAAAGTAAAAGCATTCTATTTCTGTTAGAGAATTATAGACTTAAAAAGTTAATCAAAATATGTCTTGCCCTGGAGATAACAGTTTCTTGGGATCGAACAGCTCTTTCTTCTTTGAAAAATCATTCCATTTTGATCCAAAATGCTCAATCCAATCTTCTTTTTTGGTGTAATGCATTAGATATTGCTTAATCTTGATACCTNGCGAAGAGGTAAACTTCCGAACCCCGCTTACACATTATGATGGGTTCCATGCTCTTATGACCTGTCATATGTTCGTGATGTGTGTTTAAATGATCACTTAAGTTTTTTTATTTGCTCCTTAGTTTCGAACAAAACTGACCTTCAGAATAACTTAATGTTGTCTACAAACTGCTAGTGTTTGAAACCATGAGATTGTATGCTTTTGTGCAGACAACGGGAAGTCAAGTCTCGGTGAAGATAGTGAAGAACAAACTCGCTCCACCATTTAGGACTGCTCAGTTTGAGCTTGAATTCGGCAAAGGAATCTGCAAGGTCACTGAGATAATCGACCTGAGCATAAAGCACAAGTTCATCGCGAAGAACGGAACATTCTACAATCTCAATGGTAAAAACTACCATGGGAAAGAGGCCTTAAAGAAATTCCTGAGACAGAACGAATCTGATCAAGAAGAGCTCATGAAGAAGCTCCAAGACAAACTCATCGCCGATGAAGCTGCAGATAAGGAATCTGAATCTGAACCTGAGGATGAAGATTCCCTGAGAGTTGTGGTTTCACCTGACAACACAGATGATGATGAATCAACAGCTCCTGTTGTTGCCACTGCTGCTGGAGTGGTTGGTGAAGCAACCTGATCAGAGGCGTCCGGTTTAGTATAATATTTTTCCTTTGGCCTAGAGTTTTTTCGGTTTAATCTGGTTTGGATTCGGTTTCCGGCTCCTCATGTAATTTTTGTGCGAGTTAAAATCACATTTACATATTTAATCGTTTGATGTGGGTGATACATTTTTGTAATTTTTATAGGAAAATTTTAATGTTTAACATTTAAATCTCATTGATCAATTTTATAGGTTCTTGTTTTCGGATAAGGAAAAATATATCATTGAGAAAAACCAATTTTTTTTTTTTATTTATTAAGCAGTCTACGAGACTACAAAAGTAAAAGCATTCTATTTCTGTTAGAGAATTATAGACTTAAAAAGTTAATCAAAATATGTCTTGCCCTGGAGATAACAGTTTCTTGGGATCGAACAGCTCTTTCTTCTTTGAAAAATCATTCCATTTTGATCCAAAATGCTCAATCCAATCTTCTTTTTTGGTGTAATGCATTAGATATTGCTTAATCTTGATACCTGAATCCTTACAAAACCTAATTATCTTCTCGTTAACGCTCTCCATTTCTTGCAAATTCTGTGGAGTAGCCGATTGTAGTAGTCCGATGACATAGATAACATCTTCATCGACCTCTGGTATCATCGCCGACATACGATTGTTCCATCTAACAATAATAACAACAACAAATCATTTCATCAAAGTTTGATCTCTACTTGTTGTTCTTCTTGGAGATAAATCCGAATAGAGAGGAATGAACGTACTTATTCCGGTTAATGGGATAGAGGAGAGCGAGTCCCGAAGCTGATTTTTGCTTAGAAAGAATGTTTTTGACAGCACCCTCATGAAAATCGAGAATACGAGATTTAGGGACGTAAAGGTTAAGCCATGGATGAGGAACTTCCCATAATCCCAATGATCTAAGTTTATTTTCTTCGACTTGTACACGGTTCAAGAAATCGAAGTAGGTCACGTCGTGCATTGATATGAACCCGGGCAAGTAACTTTGGCTTTTATTGAGTTTGTCAATCACCTACAAACTCAATAAATGATATTTAGTTGGTCTCTGAATTACGAATCTATAGACAATATATGGTGATGTATGTGGTGATGATGATGATGATGATGATGATGATGTGTCTGTGTGTGTGTATGTGGTGCAATGATGATGTGAATGTGATCAAGATGGTGAACAAGTGAGCGAGTATCAACGCATAACCAAAGTAGTAACACTTAAAATGACGTATGTAGATCATGAGAAGATTAAGTGGTATATATATGTTAATGTAGTGCAGTAAATATCATATAAATTTCTTATGGTATGATCGAGAGGTGATGATGAATATGTAAATGTGTAGTACCGTGTGGATGATGGGAAGATTGGGATCATCATAATACTTGGCTGCTTCGAGAACGTAGATGATACCGTGCTTCTTCACTAAATCAGCGACTTTAGATTGATCGGACGGTGGGAAAAAAGAAGTGTCAACTACGCCGTTTGACATAAATATTTGGCCTTCTAAATAGTCAACTCCACTATCATTGGCCATTGATATCAAACGTTCTTGGTCCTTTGTAAAAGCTGTGAAGTCACTGTAGAGCATCCGAAACCATTTGGCCTACAAAATTTTATTTGGAAAAAAAAAAAACTCCCTTTAATTTATTATACACAAAAAAAAATTAAGTCTATTATTTTCACATTTTTCAACGTCGTGAACAGTTGAAAATAAAACAGAACGTCATCGTATATTATTATTGTGACCAAATCAGTTTTACTAGTGATCTGACGTTATGTTTAAAATGATAACCAATTATAGTGTTAACCACGGTTGTAAGATTCTAGTTAGTCAACAAACTTACCATTAATACCCAAAGACTATACTATATAGTATTTTACCAAACGTTGGAGTATATTTGACTAATTGAGGAGCTTCACTCTTATAGACAAGGATTATATGTTGACATCAAAAAGATTTGCACGCATAAGACAAGATTGGACAACAAGTCCTAGGAATATAAAGTATACATAATGAAATAAGCCATATCTTATTTATTCAATGCATAGATTTTGTTCAAATTTAAGCCTTTTGACCTGAAGCTGAATTCCAAATTCCTACCAAATTAATTGTACACCTAATTTTAGTTTTCGGATACCATCTAACAAAGCTTCATAATTTGTGATCCATACGTCTCTAACTCTCTTAGTGTAAAGTCATAACATAAATAGACATTATCCGATTTATAAATAGACGTAATTATTTTCCATCCCGGTTTTGTTCAGGTAACTTATGACTAAATGATATATACAAAAAAATAAAGAAGTCTTAATAACATTTTCGCATAAAAATACTGAAATCATCTTTTTTTTTTGCGAAAATTATGAATATACCACTTATCAATGCTGGCATATATATTCACACAAAGTTTACATGATTATTATTGGATACCCATTTATATACTAGTGTTACTCTATCCTAGTTTTTTTTAAAAGGCTGTGGAAACAATTCTTCTTGTTCTAAATGACTAAAACTGCTAAAATTTAAGTCTGATTTGCATAGTTTTCATCTTTTCATAACGAAGCTTTCTTTCATAAATGACATTTTCTATTTTATCTCAATGAAAATCATAAGAAAATCAAACTCTTGCAAAAGATTCATTTTCTATTTACTAAAAAATTGTATCAAATAGAAATTGAAAGGTAACTACTAATAAAAATTGGGCCATATATGAATGTTGACCAAATAAACAGATATATTCAATGAATATAAAATAATTGGTAAGATGAGATAATACGTACCCTTTTAGGTGCATGGTCTAAAACAATTCTGGCTCTCGTTATAATTCCAAATTGACCCAAACCTCCTAACACTCCATAGAACAATTCTGAGTTTAGCTTTGGCGAGCATGTCAACAGTTCACCTTTCCCTGAAATAAATATATTAAATATCAAGCAAAAATTATGTTTAAAAACTCCGTACGTATAATAATATTTAAAGAAAGATTTGCAACAAGTCATGATTTAAATTTTCAAACAAACCACTACCACATGATTAAAATTTTGCCACCTTATGGGTTGAGAAATGATATATTTAAAAATTCTATATGTATTTTGTTTGTAAAAACATTCATTATGAGTTATGCTCTCATACAGTTCACGTTAATTTATACAAATTATGGTGTGCATAAGTGTATTCCTTCAAATAAAATTTCAACCCAAGAAAAAAAATGTCCCTTCCAAAAATGTAGGTTACCGTCATATGAATGTTGCTGGTGAAAATGTCAACCAACATAGTTATTTTAATTCGTTGACCTATTATTGTAATTTGATTGTAGCTGAAAAACTGAAAAAGGAAAGAAACAACAAAAAATCTAGAAAACCGAAAAGTTCCATATGCATGCGTCATGCATGTTTGTGCATTACAAAAATCCAAATTATCACGCTACCAATTGTGGTTAATCAGTCTTAATTATATCTATTAATTCACGACAAAATGTCTTATGTGTGTATGCTTCATTTCGTAGGAAATACAAAAGTTCCTTGAAACAATATATATATATATATATATCTTAGATGCGTTACGCATTTTGTTTTTCGAAGATTCCATATTGCGTGTGGTGCAAAAAGTTTTGCCGAACTATAAAATCTTAAACATTAAACATATGGTACACCAAAAGTACTATATTTTTTTTTTTAAATGTATCAAATTAGTTTAGAAGATGCGTACCAGTTATAACGTCCAACTCAAGGACGTTACTAATAAGAGGACCGTTTCGAAACACTTGACCACCGATTCCGCCATTTGACAGCGTTCCTCCGACGCTTATATGCAAGTAATCTGTCCAACAAACCGGCGAAACACCTTTCTCCGCCGTCTTTTTCAACACATCCACCCACAACGTCCCCGCCGCCACGTCAGCATACTTCTTGTCTTTCGAAACCACCACGTCAGAGAGACATGTCATGTTGACGACGACTCCTCCCGAGACGGAGGCTTGGCCTTTCAAGGAGTGGCCTTGGCCGCGAGCCGCCACTTGGAACGTTATTTTTCCGTTCGCGGCGTAGTGGAGGAGACGAGATATATCGGAGGATGAGGAGGGGCAGATTACGCCGCCGGGAGTGACGGTGGTGATGTTTCCGAAGTCTTGAGAGGCGGCGGAGATGGTGGAAGGATCGGTTAAAAGGGTGAGGTTAAGGGATTTAGGTAAATCAATTCTAATGTCTTTGGATGATTTGGTGAAGCTCGAGAATAAACAAACCAAAACTGTGATTAGAGTGATCATTAGACGAAGATTAGCCATTTTTTTTTCTCTCGCTTTAATCGGAACTTGAAGAAGAGAACTTTCACTTAAATAAATAGCGATATTAATTTGTTGTATATATATGGATATCCTATTCCTATATACCAACTTGCGGAAGATTTAGCCATATATAATTATGGCAAATAATATACGTAACATTAAATTTTGAAGTCAAAATGAAGATCTCAAATTACTTTAAAAAGAGTGAAATATTTAATATTTTTTTAACTCTTTGAATCCTTGGAGAAAAAAGATTAAGCACATCCCCATATTTTTTTTTTTTGGTAAAAAAGAGTGAGCACATCCCCATATTTAGATATTTCATAAAGATAAAAATAAGTTTTGACTATATTTATGGCATATTTAACTATATTCTCTACCAAAAAATTCTTAGGTTCGTCGAGAAAAAATATAAAAGAGTCAAACTGAATTAAAAAAGCTTCCGGTAATGTGCCCATGAACATAAACCTACCACCGAGTCATATATGAGATCCTAGAGGGGAGAAAAGTCGTGTAGGTCAAGGAGTGTATCCTGTTGTGAATGATTCGGTTGAAACTAAGCTCCCGATTGGAGCCCGAATCTTGGCTGGCCAATGCCCAATGGGCAGTCTCCTTGACACTGATTTGGATTGGATGGACAGTTTTGAAAGTGAAGAGCGGCACACAAGTGATGATGAGTCTTGTGATGAGCTTGGAGACACTAGCTAGACTCAAACAGAACAAATTAATTAAGGTTTTTGCTTCTTTTAATCAAAACATTAAAAAAAAAAACATATATTGCTGTTGACTAAGAGGAGACTTGTAAAGGCTTAGGGACACAAACTCTCCAGCATCTCATCAAAGAAAGATAGAAAGAAATCTAATGCAGCATTCGATCGTATTGCTGTTGGCCTCATAATGAGACATATTTTGAATTTTTTCTTCCTTCGGCACCAGCTGAATGTATTCACTGGATAAGTTGTGGGGCAAAGTAGATAGCTAGCGGAACTGACTTGGCTATAATGATCGCCTATACAAATATGTAGAGTACAAGATACAAATATGTAGAGTACAAGAGAACCAGGTTAAACACATGGGATGCGTTTGGACTAGAAAGATATAGCCCAATATTGCCCTCAAATTAGAGCGTAAAGATCACAAATGCTCAAATTGCTATGTAAATTATTGAAATTGAACACTCCATTTAGAAATCCTCGTCTACCACCAATTACACCCTGTAAAATCGCTAGGTCCATCTTCTTCGCCTCGATTAATGACTAATCCCTGCCTAACACATATTATCTACTTATATCTGTCTAATTTGATTATAACCCAACTAATCCGATTATTCCCAGCTTAATTTTTTGTTTACCGATTATTTTTGGAGCCAATATATAAATCAAATATTTATTTTTCTTTGTTATCTAACCATTCAATTTAAGAGTTTGTGATGTTTTATAATAACTAATGTACAAACTCTTAATGAAAATCGTAAAATTTTATTTTAAAATTATTTTTTTATTTGTTTACCATAATTTTAAAAACAATACTATAGTTATATATTTTATTTGGTATTTTTCCTTTTAAGTTTTAACAGTTTGGTGTAACACTGCCAGTGTTTATGAATAAATTATTTTAAAATGAATAAATTATTTTAAAATGAGACGATATATGATTATGTAGAACTGAGTATTTACAAAATTTAGAATTAATAATTAACTGTATATTTTCCTTAATCTCTTTTTCTATATTTTTTTAGAATTAATAACTTAAAATTAAAAATAAGTAAGTAATATTATAATTTTGAATTTTATGAAATATATATATATATATATAATCTTCTTATAATTATTTTAAAAACTTTATATTTTTTTTTATAAATTCTGTTATATTTGATAATTATCTTTTTACTTTATTAATATTTTTTAAAACAAAATAATAAAATTCCACATGAACTTTTACATATGTCTAAATCTGAGATTGATAACTTGACACATGTCAAAATCTTGTTAATGACTAACTTTCAAAACCCAACTTTATATAATAAGATATGATTACAATCATGAACAAATAAATATCAAAACTTACAAACCTAGATGTTATATAACATTGTAATCAAGTAATTGAATAAAGTTTAAAGTAGTGTAATGGCTAACGTTAATAATGAGTAATGTGTGAGGTAGTGAGTTTGATTCCTAGTAGACAGAAAATAATTTTTTTTCTTAAAAAGATGAGGGGTAAGAGAAAGAGAGCTCGAAGGAGGATTTGGAACAAAAAGAGAAAGAGAGCTCCAAAGAGGATTTGGTTGAGGAAGAAGAGAGCGCTGCTGAGGACAGTAATGGAGAAGAGAGCCGTGAGGAGGTTGAGGAGGAAGTTCCCTCGAAGAAATCTGAGGAGAAGCAGATTATATGTGTTTCTGGCAAAAATAACCTTAGGACCAAAAATGCACCAACTCATAAGAAACTTTACCTTTCAAACAAACCTTATATACCTTCAATGGACAAACATTTTTCTTTATATTATTTTGTTTCTGCAATTTAGATCATTGCTAATTTTTAGACTCAACTCAATATTAACACTTTTTTTTTTCCTATTTTACAACAGCTGAAGAAGGTTAATATCAAACAAACAATTTATTTTAAGGTATGTTGACTTTTGATTTTGGTGAACTAAAAGTATTTGAACACATATGTTTCTTTTATGGTATGATCACTTTTTATTTTTTACCAACATAAGTCCCTTGCATGATTGTACATTTCTACTCAAAATTGGTTTCTTTGTAAGTAAGTGAAGAAAAAGGAAAAGATATGAAGGAATAGATAAAATTAAATATTGTATCGATTTTTTCTTTTTCAATAATCCTATTTTCTGTACTTTTGTCTAATTAACTAACAATTTGGTTTCTTTATTATAATTTTTTAAGGTAATTTATAATTTAGCAATTTATAATAAATTGTGTGATTTTAATAATTGAAAATTTCAAACAATTGCCTATGCATTTATTCCACATTTTAAACCAGTTAAATCTATATTAACATTTGTGAAATACATTTTATGTTTAAATTTTTTAGTTTTGCTTATGTAAATTTTAATTTACAATCTTAATCCTACAAAATCACACAAATATAAACAAGTGACATATGGTAAATCGACCAAAATCAATAAAGTTTTGTTCCCATAAATTATTTTGAATTAATTGCTCTTTCACTTTTAAAAATTAAGAAAGATTTATTGTTTTATTTAACAAACAAAAATAATATCTGCCTTAAGTATCTATATTAAAAAAATTGAAATACATTTGGTGTTTTACCCTTTAAGTTATATTTATCTAAAAACTTAATCTCTAGAAAATTGCACAAAAAAACAAAATCAGTTAGATTCCTAAAAAATGTCTCTACCGGTTTGGTCAATAATTTTTTAAAATAATTTATATGTTTTGAAATTTATTACACTTAATAACATATACCAAAAATATATATATACAATATTTTTTTACCTTTAAAAACTATTTGGTGTTACACTGCTAGTGTTTATGAATAAATTATTTAAAAATGAGACGATCTATGATTATGTAGAACTGAGTATTTACAAAACTTAGAATTAATAATTAACTGTATATTTTGCTTAATCCCTTTTTCTATATTTTTTTAGAATTAATAACTTAAAATTAATAATAAGTAAATAATATTATAATTTTGAATTTTATGAAATATATATATATATATAGTCTTCTTATAATTATTTTAAAAACTTTAAATTTTTTTTACAAATTCTGTAATATTTGATAATTATATTTTTACTTTATTAATATTTTTTAAAACAAAATAATCAAATTCCATATGAACTTTTACATATGTCTAAATCTGAGATTGATAACTTGACACATGTAAAAATCTTGTTAATAACTAACTTTCAAAACCCAACTTTATATAATAAGATATGATTACAATCATGAACAAATAAATATCAAAACTTACAAACCTAGATGTTATATAACATTGTAATCAAGTAATTGAATAACGTTTAAAGTAGTGTAATGGCTAACGTTAATAATGAGTAATGTGTGAGGTAGTGAGTGTTATAATATTTTTTTACCAAATAGAATTATAATATTTTTTTAAATAATTTATTTATAAACACTGGCAGTGTTACACCAAATAAATTTTTCCTATAGTTATATATATTATGTGGAACTGAGTGTTAAAAGTTTTAACACAAATAGAATTATAAATATATTTAGTATTATATATTTTTGTTTTATTATTAATTTAATAAAATAACCCTAAAACTAGTCCCTGATGTGGAAGCCCCCTTGGCCCAGTGGTTCGCCTAGGGTTCATTAATGCTTCTACACCAGAAGGTCTGGAGTTCGAGCCCCGGATAATACGATTTATTATTTGTGCAGATTAATGGAGGCAAAATTACAGACGATCTCAAGTGATGTGCAATTATCGCCGTTCGCCGTGATTCTACATACACATGAAGGTGAGCATAGAGAAGGAAAGTGTCCATCAAGAACATGGAGCAGGAGAGCGTATGAAGCAAGAGTGTTTGTAATGAATCTAATAGGGTCGGAAGGAATAGCCCATGGTAGAATCATATGTAATTGTTCTCATAATTTGCAATCAATAATAAATCCAGACGATAAAAAAAACTAGTCCCCGACTAATCCCGTTTAATCTTCGATTTTCTTGTTAGACACTAGACATACCCGACCGCCCAACTAGCGTCTAGCGATTTCTAAAACAGGGCTCCATAGTGAAAATGTATGCAACTTGATATGTAATATGAACAAAAATTGTGGTGTGATAAATTAGTGATGATTAATTGATGGTAAATCATATACTGAACCAAACCAATGTGAATTAAAAGGATAATACTTGGGGATACACCTTTTTATTCACCTTCTTATAAAATAAGGACCAGAAAATTTGTATACATTATTGTAAAATTTCAATCCAAATGGTTGTTATGCTAGCAGATATGATGCAATCAAAACAATGCAAGTTAAGCCAAGTGATAAGTGGGATTTTGACTAACAACCTAGTGTAAATGGCAGTGAAAAGAATGAAACAAGAACTACTTGACCTAGAAACACGATGCAAGCAATCATGTACCAGATCGAGTAGGTGATCGAGTAACAGAAAAACTAAGAAAATAATGATAAACAACTAGAGGGTCTACACGAAGCTGGAGATCGAGCACCGGTTCGGGTAAAGGTTTGAGTTTAAGATAAAAGCTTAAACAATCAAATACGAAAGCTCCTAGGGATGGGGTAATCGGTTCATAAGTACTCCTAATCAATCTGGGATGCCTTACATACCTCAAGCAATATATTCCCTAGACAATGAATCTCTAAATCTTGCTAATCCACTATCATGGTAAAAACAATCAACCCTAATCAGATCTCAGGTTAATCGAAACAGAAGCATAAAAATAAGAACTTCATAAAATAAAAGTAGATGATGTATCAAAAAAGGAACAAAACGTAGTGCATAATCAAAGTGTATGAATCGCGAAAACAGAAGATAATAGATGAGAACATCATTATTTTACCCATATTAGCTATAGTTTTCATATATATTTAGGAAGAGTTTGATGAGATTTCAGGTATAAAAGGTCTATTATCAAGTATTTAAGGTTTCAACAAGGTTTTACAGGGTTTATAGCAAAAAGTATGAGAACCCACACACACACTGTCTGTACGTCCGTACAACAATCAAGATGGGCCGTCCGTACAACAAAGAGATTCAGCCAGCCCAGTTCATAAATGAGGAGATCACCAACAGTCACATAGTATCCAGATCCTTCTCTAGAGAGCTGTTGTCGAGGTTAAGCAAGTGGGAGCCAAAGAAAGTCAAACAAGAGTCACATGCTGTGTTAAGGAAGAGATGTCGCTCTTAACAATGTAAATTGTGCACTAGTACCTTGTAGAGAATATTCTGTTTGTAATATGTCTATAATTAGTTTGTAACTAGGAACTAAATCAAGTAAGAAGTTACAATTCTTCTTATACACTTCTCTCTCTATCCGATTGACTCTCCTACATAGGGCTGGGCAAAATAACCGATAACCAAATAACCGACCGAAACCGAACCGAAAAAAACCAAACCGAACCGAACCGAAATTTTTCAAATACCCGAATGGTTAGTAAAAATCTATATCCAAACTAACCGAAACCGAACCGAACCGAACCGACAATTAAATGGTTAACCGAAATATCCGAAAACCTAGAAGATATCAAATATTATATACTTAATATTATGCAAAACTATAAAATAAACTTAAAATATAAATTATTTCTAGATTTAAAACAATTAAATATTTTAAATAATCAATATATGTAAATGTTATTATTNAAAAAACCAAACCGAACCGAACCGAAATTCTTCAAATACCCGAATGGTTAGTAAAAATCTATATCCAAACTAACTGAAACCGAACCGAACCGAACCGACAATTAAATGGTTAACCGAAATATCCGAAAACCTAGAAGATATCAAATATTATATACTTAATATTATGCAAAACTATAAAATAAACTTAAAATATAAATTATTTCTAGATTCAAAACAATTAAATATTTTAAATAATCAATATATGTAAATGTTATTATTTTGAATTTACAAAGTTAAATACTATTTTGTAAAATTGAATCCATATTTTTCCCTTTTTTGTATTTTTGTTATTGTATATTTGGTTAATTTTGGTTATATTCGGTTAGTTTTGGTTATATTTGGTTTATTTGGTTAATGTTAATATAATTTATGTTAGTTATGGTTATTTATTTAAATAACCAAACGGAAACCGAACCGAAAGAAACCGAACCGAACCGAACCGAAATTTCAAAAATATCCAAATGGTTACTATATTACTATATCCAAAATAACCGAAACCGAATACAACCGAACCGAAACCGAATGGTTAACCGAATGCCCAGGCCTACTCCTACACTTCTCACACTTCTATACACTCGATTTCACTCTCATACTCGCTAATTGTTACTTGTTCCCTAAGCTATTCTTAGCTCTTTTCTAAACTTACATGGTATCAGAGCGGTTACGCTCCTCATTCTAAATTTCACACCCACCAAATAATTTCGCTTCAATATCTTTCTATACTTCTGTTTTGACTTTGACTTTGAAAGTCTATTTTCTTTATCCGTTGGACAATATCATTAACCAATGATCACTTCGACATGGAAGGCTCTAAGACCTTGATTGTTCCAGTTACTCTCAAAGGAGAGAACTATCTGTTGTGGGCGAGAACCACAGAAACGACACTCTGTGGCCGAGGGCTTTGGACCCACATCACTTCAAGTGAAGATCCAAAGGAGCCATCGACCCAAGAAGGCAAAGAAGTTATCACTAGCAGTGAAGACAAGTGGTTCCAAGAAGACCAGAGTGTTCTTGCCATCATTCAAAACTCGCTCGATGCTCCAATCCTTGAAGCATATTCCTATTGTGAAACCGCAAAGGATCTATGGGATACTCTCCAAAATGTCTTTGGAAATGTTACTAATGTCAACCGAATCTTTGAGATAAAGCGAGCCATCAATAATCTCAACCAAGAAGATATGGAGTTCACCAAACATTTTGGAAAGTTTAGATCTCTATGGGCTGAAATCGAGATGCTCCGACCAGCGACCATAAATCCGGCAATCCTAAACGAGAGGCGTGAACAAGACAAAGTGTTCGGCCTACTTATCACCATAAACCCATCTTACAACGATCTCATCAAGCATATCTTGAGGTCAGACAAGCTCCCAAGCCTTGACGATGTGTGCAACCAGATTCAGAAGGAACACGACTTGATTAGACTATTTGGAGGCAAAGGAGAGCTAGTAACCGCCAACAAGGTGGAGATTGCTTATGCAAACAAAGGTTATTACAAACAGGATGACAAAAATCCACCGGTTTGTGATCATTGTAAGAAGGTTGGCCACTTCAAGAGCCGATGCTGGATACTTCACCCTCATCTCCGAGTTAACCGGTCCATGAATAACCGTGGAGGACCAAGGGCTCATCAAGCGACCATGGTGGGCGAAGTGACAACCTCTGAGCTAAACCATCAAGTCTCTGGAGGAAATGGAACTGCTCTAGCAGCCTCTTATGAGCTGGTGAGGAGATCAAACTTTGATGCTCTCATGAAAGCTCTCAAGAAAGCCTCCGGTAACTCTTATCTTGCTCTAAGACCAACAAAACCCCTTATTGTTGATTCTGGTGCATCACATCATATGATTAGTGACTCTAAGTTAATTAGTGATATTAGACCTGCCATAGGGAATGTGGTTATAGCTAATGGTGAAAAAGTTCCAGTTGAAGGAATATGCAACTTGAAATTATTTGATAAAACTTCTAAAGCCTTTTATATGCCTAGTTTTACCTCCAATTTATTATCAGTTAAAAGAGATACCACTGATTTAAATTGTTATGCTATATTTGGTCCTAATAATGTATATTTTCAAGATATTGAGACCAGTAAAGTCCTTGGCCAAGGTGGTACTCAAGATGATCTCTACTTGCTTAAAGACTTGAATCTGCCCTCTTCTAATCTATCTTGTTTTAGTTCAATTAATGTTAAAGCAAACAATGTTATTTGGCATGCTAGACTAGGACATCCTCATTCTCGAGCTTTAGAACTAATGTTTCCAAGTATTTCTTTTTAAAATGATGAGTGTGAGACTTCTATCCTTGGTAAAGATTGCAAATCTGTTTTTCCTAAGTCATTGACTATTTATGAGAATTTTTTTGATCTAGTTCATTCTTATGTTTGGACATCTCCATGCTTATCTAGAGAAAATCAAAAATATTTTGTTACTTTTATTGATGAAAAATCTAAGTATACTTGGCTAACCTTGCTTCTTTCTAAAGATAGAGTTCTTGAAGCTTTTATTAGTTTCCAAAATTATTTGACTAACCATTATAATGCAAAGATTAAGATTTTGAGATCAAATAATGGTGGGGAGTATACAAGTCATGCCTTCAAACAACACCTCACCAAATATGGCATAATTCATCAAACAAGCTGTCTCTACACCCCACAACAAAATGGTGTGGCTGAAAAAAAGAATAGACACCTAATGGAAGTGGCTAGGTCCATGATGTTTCACACGAACGTCCCAAAATGTTTTTGGGGTGATGCTGTTCTTGCGGCGTGTTACCTAATCAACCGTACCCCCCACAAAGATTTTGCACGATGTCTCTCCATTCGAGGTACTAAACATAGAACCACCTACATTTGATCACCTAAGAGTATTTGGTTGTGTTTGCTTTGTCTTAAGACCAGGAGAATTACGGGACAAGTTGGATGCCAAAAGTACCAAAGGGATGTTTATTGGCTACTCTACCACACAAAAGGGCTACAAATGTTATGATCCAGAAACTAAACGAGTTCTCGTCTCTCGTGATGTGAAGTTTGTTGAATCTCAAGGCTACTGTGACACGAAAAATTGGGAAGATCTTCGTGACTTATCTACTTCTACCTCTGATAGAACAAGGAACCTTCATATTATACTTGAATGGCTAGGCGTTGAAAATGATCGGGCCAATCAAAATCCAGCCGGGCCAAACTTACCAGGAGACTTTGTTCCACCAGTCGACGGTGCTCCTAGTAGCTCAACTGAAGGAGATCATCCTATACAAGTCAATCAACCCGATCACGATGAGGACGATGAGCACAATCATCAACAAATTGATGATGATAAACAACCCGGGGAAGTAGTTGTACTATGCGATAATGATGATGGTGAGGAACAAGATCAAGAGGAAGTAATCCCACTTCGATGAAGTCAACGGCTAAAACATGTTCCTCGCATGTACTACAACAGTGTCGCTGTTGCTCATCCAATTCAAGCCGTATGTACTCTTGCTCATTTTCCGTTGGAACACCAGGCTTTCCTCGGCCAAGTAGACAAACATTGGGTACCACAAACCTATGATAAAGCCGAGGAACATAAGGTGTGGCGTGATGCAGTCAGCGCTGAAACGACGACCATGGAGCAAAACCACACGTGGGACGAGGCAAATTTACCGAAAGGCAAGAAGGCAGTCACCTCTCGATGGATTTTTACTATTAAATACAAGAGCGATGGGGAGATTGAACGCTATAAGGCAAGACTTGTCGCATGAGGGTTTACACAAACATATGGGGAGGACTATCTTGATACGTTTTCTCCAGTTACAAAACTACATACGGTTCGAGTTGTTCTCTCACTGGCTACTAACTTGGATTGGGAACTTTGGCAAATGGACGTAAAGAATGCATTCTTGCAAGGTGAACTCGAGGATGAAGTGTACATGCAACCTCCACCTGGCTTAGAAGATACTATTGGCCCAGGTAAAGTTTTCAATCTCAACAAAGCTATTTACGGTTTAAAGCAATCACGAAGAGCTTGGTACCATAAATTAAGCACTACACTGCTTGGGAGAGGCTTTCGCAAATTAGAGGCAGATCACACTCTCTTCACATTACCAAGTGACAAAGGTATTGTAGTCATTCTAGTATATGTTGATGATATCATCATAACTGGAAGTGACAAGGTAGGTATTCAAGAAACTAAAGACTTTCTCAAGTCAGTCTTTACCGAATTTATAATTAATGAATTTTGATATTGTATCCAAACCAAAATAGTGGTACCGACTACAGGTCGAAATCAGAATATGAAGCTAAGTAAATTAAATATATAAAATTATAAAATATATACAATAAAGAAAGTTTTTTCTATTTTTTTATAACTAACAAATCCAAAGTTACATAAATATTTCCCGCGATGTACGGCGTGAGTCACTCTCTAGTTAAAAGTGTTAGGCCAAAAGGATAGTAAAACTTTGAAAAATGATGGCATTTTGAAAATGACGTTTTCCTATGTCACTTTTCAAAAATACTATTTCATATTCGCCATTTTCAAAAGTGCTATTTTTCTATGTATAAAATAACTAAATTCTAAGCACTAAACTCCAAATACTAAATCTTACCCCCTCAAAACTATACCCTAAATATAAAATAGAGAGCTCAAACCTAAAAATAAAATTTTAAAAATTAATTTAACATATTTTAATTGTGTAAAAAAGGGTAAAAATGAAACAAAAACAAAAATAAAAAGGTATATTAGAAAAAGAGTATTTCTAACAAATTCTCAGAAAAAAAATGTGAGAATAATTTTGGGCTTTACATATAAGCACAAAAACTTTCTTTTAATAAATTGATGATTTTTATTTGGATGGAAAATATTATTAATAAAAACTGTTTTAGTAAAGTTATAAGAAAAAGTGATAATACAATTTTGAATGGGACACAATAAATTCCTAAATTTACATGAGAAGGATTGTATAAGTAGATCAATATTTTTTTTATTCCATAAGTTTCAGATATATGTTGCAATCTATGAAAGAATAATTTTTCAATTGAAAAACTCAATGGCAATAAGATAGAAAAAATCTTTTATATACAATATAAGATTAAATATTTTAAATTTAAAAATACATATCTATGGTAAGTAGTTACTATTTGTATGTGTTTGTGATAAACCACTCCAGGTTTACGTGAGGAAGAAGGCAGCACGTCCGGCGACTGGCACATGTGAATATGCTAATTAAAAGGACCGTTGGATGCAGATATTTTATGAGAAGCAAGATGATGAACACACATGGTTGTTGAGGGAAAATATCTGGTTTAAGCTGTCACCTCAACTATAAATAAGAAAATGCAATGTATCTGGCTTTTTATGCAAGATTGATGTACAATTTCTCCTACGTGGGATCTGAGGGTAAGTGATTTAGATAAGATGATGATCTAATCACCTGCTTTGTATATCGATTGAGCTTAATATTATCTGATATCCGTTTACAGTCTTATCAAATTGGTGCATTGTGAACCGGGTCGTTCTCTCGCCGTGTTCGTGTAACTATGGTGCTCGAGTCTCTGTTGTCACCGATTCAGTCCGCGGTGTCGCCGGGTTCTGACTCATATCCGATTCTCGAGCTGTTTGAGCGCATCAACATGCTCACGACTCAGTTTCATGAAGAAAGGGTGCGATCGAAGCAGCTTCACCAGATGATAGAGAAGCTCTTACTCCGTCTTCCTCCGGCAGAGGAGCATCAAGGCTCTCCAACGTCTAGCTCCGTTGATCGCTCTTGTTCTCTGGATTTTTGCAAGCAGGTTTTTCCCTCTCATGCTGATACTAAACAAGGTGACTTTAACCCTGGATTTAGGGATAATTTGTTAAAGAACTCTGAGATGTCGGTGTTTGATGGTGAGCGTATTTATGGTTGGCTCTCATTGGTGAAACGGTATTTCTGGATTGGTGGTTTTAATGACATGGAGAAGCTGGATCTGGTCTCCGTTCATTTGGCTGGTGATGCTTTGGGATGGTATAACTTGGAGGTGAATAAAGTTCCTTTCTCTAACTGGTTTCACTTCAAGGACCGATTATTTTTGCAATTTGGTAACCTCAGAATCATAGGGCTGAGTCAGACTCTCTTATGTATCAAGCAGACTGGATCCATGGTGGAGTATGTGTGGCTGTTCGAAGATATCTCTGCTCAGGTTTCCGGGTTGGATGACCACAAACTGGAAGGGATCTTTTTGAATGGGTTGCGGCCATAGACGCAGGAGTTAGTCTACATGATGAAACCATAGAGCTTACCCGAAATGGTAGCAGTGGCTCTCTCCATGGAGACTAGCACTTTGCGTAAGGTGATGCTAAAGGAGTTGCCTAGTGGGGACCCTGATCCCTCTACTCGGGTGCAGTAGTCGAAGTCGGTGGTGATGTGGAAAGGGAAGCCGGTTGTATCGGATGTGGGTAAGCCTACCGAGAAGCAGAGCTCCAGTGTGTCTCTTCGTCCTCAACGCCACCATTCCAATGTAGATTTGGATGACATGCGCCGCAGAGGTTTATGTTTTAAGTGTCATGGCAAGTGGTTATGAGGTCATGAGTGTCCGAATAAGGAACTACAAATCCTTACCGTTCTTGACGATTATATGGTGGAGGTGATACAAGACCATCAAGAGGAGGATGCATATGATATGGTGAAAGCAGGACAGAGTGTGGAGTTATCCTACAGCTCGTATATGGGGTGGTTTTCTTCTCCTATGACCACCAAGCTGAATGGAGTCATTTCAAATGGTGAAGTCACGATGATCATCGACAGTGGGGCCTCTCACAACTTCATCACTCCGGCAATGGTTAAATGCTTGAACCTCCAGGATCAGTCCTCTGGTGACCTGACTATTGTGTTAGGC
This sequence comes from Camelina sativa, assembly GCF_000633955.1. NCBI lineage: Eukaryota > Viridiplantae > Streptophyta > Magnoliopsida > Brassicales > Brassicaceae > Camelina > Camelina sativa. The sequence continues at coordinate 29,892,246 of NC_025699.1, forward strand.
ACAGGTATCACAGCCAAGAGGAGTGGCATTTGTCGTCGGTTAAAGTTTTTGATGTAGGGTTGGTCGTTTGTGTCTGAATTTATCATTTTGGAGCTTGGTCAAGTGGATGTCATTTTGGGGGTTTATTGGCTTCGCACTTTGGGTGATTGTAACGTCAACTGGGAAAGACGTGAGCTTTCATTCCAGTATCAAGGTGAGCTGGTACGCTTATTTGGTGAAGTAGACACGCGGGGTTTGTATGCTACTCTCTAGCTGGCATATCCTTTTGCAGAGCCTACTTAGTCTATGGCTTGTTATAGTACGACGGTCCTTCACTTGGAGCAAGAGATTCCTGTAGCAATATCCCAGGTGTTGTAGGAGTACGTCCACATGTTTGAGGAACCCAAGGGGTTACCACCGGTTCGGGGCAGGGAACATGCAATTCCACTGGTGAAGGGTGTTAATGCAGTCAGTGTAAGGCCCTACCGTTATCCTCACGCTTAGAAGGAGATCATGAAGACTTTGGTTGAAGGAAATGCTTCAGGCGGGTACGATTCGTCCCAGTCATAGTCCTTTTTCTAGCCCAGTGTTGTTGGTACGCAAAAAGGACAAGTCGTGGCGCTTCTATGTTGACTACAGAGCATTGAACAGGGCTACTATACTGGATAAGTTTCCCATTTTGGTTATTGATCAATTGCTTGATGAGTTGCACAGCGCTAAAGTAATCTCTAAAATGGATTTGCGTGCTGACTACCACCAGATACGCATAAAGGAGCAAGATTTTGAGAAGACTGCTTTCCGCACCTATGATGGACATTATGAGTTTCTCATCATGCCCTTCGGTCTCTCAAACGCTCTTGCTACTTTTCAAGGGTTAATGAATGAACTATTCCGCCCCTACCTTCGTCAATTCATCTTGGTATTTTTCGATGATGTCTTGATTTACATTGCTACTCTCACGGCTCACTTGGACCATTTGAGGGTGGTTTTGGAGATCTTTGCCAAATATCACTTGTTTGCCAATATGAAAAAACTGCTTGTTTGCACAGTCTCGTGTGGAGTATTTGGGCCATGTGATTTTTGCTGAAGGGGTATCCACTGATCCTGCAAAGACTGTGGCGATGACCAAGTGGCCTTCTCCTCGTACTGTGAAGGAGTTGCACGGGTTTTTGGGGTTGACTAGTTACTACCGCCGCTTTGTCAAAGGCTATGCCGTTATTGCTAGGCCCCTCACTGACCTTTTGCGTAAGGAGGGTTTTGAATGGAGTCATGAGGCGCAGGTTGCGTTTGACCACTTAAAGTCTGCAATGAACTTGGCGCCGGTTTTAGCTCTGCCAAACTTCACCAAGCTTTTGGTCGTTGAGGCTGATGCTTCAGGGTTTGGTCTCGGGGCTGTGATGATGCATGAAAAGCGCTCTATCGCTTTTTCATTCATGGTCTCAATGACAAAGAACAACTTAAGCTGGTTTATGAGCGTGATCTCATGGCAATTGTTTTGGCAGTTCAAAAATGGAAGCACTACCTCTTGGGACGCCGGCTTGTTGTTCACACTGACCAAAAAAGCCTCAAATTTCTGCTGGAACAACGCGAGGTCACCATGGATTACCAGAAGTGGTTGATCAAACTGTTGATGTATGAGTTTGAGATCCTTTACAAACTAGGTATAGACAACAAGCTTCGGATGGTCTTTCCCGAATTTCTCAGACACTGGTGTTGGTTTCCACGTTGAGTTTGTTCGCTTTGACGGTACCAACAAGTCTGCACCTGCAGGATATTTACAAGGAAATTGACAGTTGTGTTGAGTTTCAGCGCTTGATGAAGAAAGACCCACATGTTCTTGCATCCGAAAGGCTATACAGTACGCGACGAGAAGCTGTGGCACAAGAACAGGTTACTCCTACCGCCTAAATCATGCTTTATTCCATTGATTCTCGAGACTTTCCATGATAGTTAGTTTGGCGGACACTCGGGGTGCTCAAGACCCTGAAATAAATTCAGCTATCTTTTCATTGGTGGGGAATGCTGAAGGATGTGCAACAATATGTTGCTGAGTGTGTAGTGTGTCAAACTCATAATACTTCTACCCTTTCTCCTGCTGGTCTCTTGCAACCACTGCCTATTCCTGGTCAAGTTTGGGACGAGGTGAGCATGGTCTTTATTGAAAGTTTGCCTATGTCTCAAGGCGTGAATGTCATATTGGTTGTCGTGGACCGTCTTAGTAAGTTTGGTCATTTTATGGGATTGCGCCACCCGTTTTCTGCTCATGAGGTCACTCAGAAGTTTATTCATGAAGTTCGTCTCCATGGGTTTCCAGCGGCTATTGTCTCTGATAGGTTTTCTGAGTAACTTTTGGAAGGACTGCTTCAAGCAGGCAGGTACAAAACTCAAATATAGTACCGCCTTTCATCCCTAGTTTGATGGTCAAACAGAGGTCCTTAACCGTTGCCTGGAAACATACTTGAGGTGTTTCGCTTCTACTCATCCTCGGTCGTGGGCCAATTTTATACTGTGGGCAGAGCTGTGGTATAACACATCTTTTCATACTTCCCTTCAGTCCACACCTTTCAAGGTTGTTTATGGCTGTGATCCACCTCCTCTGCTCCCCTACGAAGCTCGTTCTTTTTAGAATTTTGAATTGGAGAAAATGCTCTTGGAACGGGACTCCATGCTCACTGGCATCAAGGCACATTTGCTTCACGCTCAGCAACTGATGAAGAACTGTAACATTCGCAAACCAAAAATTGGTTTTTCTGGGATGGGTGTCGATCGACACCAAGGTGGTGTCGGTCGACACCAATGTTATCTGGTTCGATCAGATTATTTTACTCGTCGATTTTGGTCGGTTTGGTTTAAGGAGAACCATTAAACCGTGATATTTAAGTAGGAGAACGACCTAGGTCGTGTTTTGTTGTTGTCTAGCCGCTGGAAACAAAGAGAAAGAGGAGAAAGGAGAGTAAACTTGAGTGTTCAAAGCAAAAGGAACAGAATCGTCAGGGTTTGGGAGAAGGAGGATCCGACTGCTCAAATCGTTTTGAAAGGTATTGATATTTGGTAGGATTGTACCTAAGAGATTTTTGTACACTCTCCTTTTTACAGAAGTGAAGAGTTAATATTGTAAAAGATATCGGCAGTTTGGTGGGGCGTTTCTTCTCAGACGCGGATTGAGACCAGCAGGTGTTTCGGGATCGATTGCGGTTTCATCTGAGATCTGATCGTGCTGAAATTTTGTGGGAAGCTTCGTGACATCTAGGGATAGCTTTCCACCGGAGCGATTTGATAGTTAACGGTTGGTTTTTATTTTAGGGTTTCGTCTTTGAGACTGTTCT
>NC_025699.1:29896207-29899601 GCF_000633955.1 Camelina sativa
AATCAAGGCGATGAAGAGGAGGATGTTCTAGTGGTTCGCTTGGTTGTCTGGCTTCTGTTAGGTTGCTAGAGTTGAGTCCTAGAACATTGTTTAGGATTGCTGGTTATTTGATTTATGCTGTTTGGATCATTAGTTTGTGATTGGAATTAATACTGGTTATGATTTTATTGGTTATTGGTTTATTGGATATTTATTGGTTTGTTATTCCGCTGTTGATTGTGAATGTTGTTAGGTGGCTAGTGGGTATGGGACCACTAGTTGTAGTTTATTTATTATATCATTATTATTATTTATTATAAAAAAAAAGTCGTTCGTTTCATTTTGGTATTAGAGCCCTTATGGTTCTAGGTTTGGGTTCACTAGGCTTTGTGCTTTAGATGTTTGGGATTTACATGCTTTGATTGATTATGTGAGTTAGTCAATTGTGTGTGGCATGGAGTCCTAGAACATCCTCTTCGAGCCTACAGTGTGATTCCACGGTGAGTTTGTGTTTTTGTGTTTTTGTGTTATGTTAAAATTGCTTGTTAGCCTCTGTTCTTGGAAGATCAGTGGTTAAGGTGTTTGAGTTGTTGGTCGTGGACGGGGACGTGGTCGTGGTCATTGTTGGGCGGGTCCCGAGGCCAGCGAGTGTGTGGTCCAGAGTTCCACGAGGAGGTACGTCAGAGGGTCGCAAGCGTATCAGGAGGGACCAGAGGGGGTTAGCCGGTGAGCGTGCCGGGGGTGCTGGGAACCCAGGTGTTGCAGCAGGTGGAGCCCAGGGTCGAGATGTTCGCTTGGTGGATCTGTTGGCGTACTGTTGGAGCGGTTACCGAGAGGGGTACCAGTGTAAGAACAATGCTGACAAACGCCGTCGGGATGTTGAGTTTGTTGTCGACTTTTGGGTATATCTCAAGCTATGTCCCTACCGCCAACAGTCGGTTGTCAAACGCATCTGCCAGAAGTTGGCCGCTAAGTACTATGGGCCTTTCCGGATCCTCGAACGGATTGGCAAAGCTGCTTACCGCCTGTATTTACCTCCTACTTCCAAGATTCACCTGGTTTTCCATGTTTCCCAGTTGAAGCAGGTGTGGGGCTCTCATCACCAGGTTCTCCCCCTGCCTTCTTCTTTTTCTGACAACGATGAACTTGTTCTGATTCCCGAGGCTGTCCTGGCTATACGTTTACAACCCGCAAGGTCAAATGGTAGCACTAGTTTCTTGTAAGGGGTTGCCCGCTCATGAGACGACGTGGGAGAACTTGAAGGACCTTCGACAGCAATTTCCCACACTATCGTTTGAGGACAAGCTTGTTTGCGAAGGGGGGTATTGATAAACCACTCCAGGTTTACATGAGGCAGAAGGCAGCACATGTGGCGACTAACACGTGTGAAGATGCTAATTAAGAGGACCATTGGATGCAGATATTTGATGAGAAGCGAGACGATGAACACACGTGGTTGTTGAGGAAAAATATCTGGCTTAAGCGGTTCACCTCAACTATAAATAAGAAGATGCAATGTATGTGGCTTTTTATGTAAGATTGATGTACAATTTCTCCTGCGTGGGATCTAAGGGTAAGTGATTTAGATAAGATGATGATCTAATTACCTGTTTTGTATATCGATTGAGCTTAATATTATCTGATATCCGTTTACAGTCTTATCAGTTTGGTTGATGACGAAGAAAGATAGTTTAGTTAAAAAATGTTTGGCAAAAGAATAGTATAATTAGTTTACTTTTTAATATTGTATAATTAAATAAATGAAAAAAATGAGAAAAAAGGGTTGGCTCAGGTGACTCCATCTCTGTTTGGACTGATTCCTGGATTCCAGCTCAATCCCCAAGACCAGCTATATCTAACGGGTCTATTCCAGATCCTACTCTCCGATTGACTCAGTTTATTGATCCTCTTTCGCATATTTGGTGTCGGGATCGGCTTCTTGAGCATTTTGATCATGTGGATGTTGCCTTGATAGAGGCTATTCCGCTAAGTAGTTGTCCGAAGGCCGATTCGTTTGGGTGGCACTTTACTAAGTCTGGTAAATATACGGTCAAATTAGGATATAACACGCGCGTCATGGTGTTCCTAACACCTTCTAGGCTTTTGGGTCTGGACCGGATATTACCCCTCTTCTTGCAGGGGTTTGGCAGGTTCGTTGTCCACCAAAAATTAAACATTTTAAGTGGCAAGTCTTGACTGGATGTATCTCCGTCTTGGCAAACTTGAAACGGCGGGGGTTTTGCTTGTGATGCTGGTTGTACGAGATGTGGGGCTGAGGAGGAAACTATCAATCACGCCTTATTTGTATGTCCACCAGCACGTCGCGTCTGGGCTCTGGCCCATGTCCCTGTGGGTCCTCAGAACTTCCCTACGGAGTCTATCTTCTCCAATGTGGATCATTTTCTAGGGCGGAAAAATCCAGGTTCACAGGTCGTATTTTTTCCTCGGCTTATGTGGTACATCTGGAAAGCGAGGAATGCAAGGGTTTTTGAGAATCAAATGGAACATCCTGATGAGGTGGTGCGACTGGCGGAAGGGGAGGCGTCCTCCTGGCTTCAGGCACATGAGGAAGTAGGGGAGTTGGATTGCTCCACCTCTCCTCTTTCCTCTTCTCCTACGTCCTGCCGGAGCAGTCTGGCTCTACCTTTGACCTATTCAGGGTATCGATGTTTTGTTGACGGCTCTTGGAAAGAGTCTGATTGTTTTGCAGGTGCAGGGTGGTGTTGCACTTCTTTGCAGAGCGAATCCCCTTTACTCGGAGCTACCAATTTTTGGTGCAGTCTTTCTCTGTTACACGCTGAAGTGGAAGCTTTTATTTGGACCATGCGGTGCATGATAGGCCATGATTTCCAGGAGGTAGTTTTCTTTACGGACTGTTCCGACTTGGTGAAGATGGTGTCTTTTCCTTACAAATGGCCGGCCTTCGCGACATACTTAGATGACATAAAGATAGACAGAGAGGAGTTTTTTTTATTTATTTATGTTTTTCGTAATGCTAATATCAAGGCGGATTCTTTGGCACGCCAAATGCGCAGGAATCCGTTCTGTGTTATGTTTGTAAACAATTTTTCTCCAAATTGGCTCGTTGGAGCTTATTATTTTGTGGAAATGTTATTTAACAAAATATCTGATTTAGCGAATAAAAAATAAAAATGAGAGTGGAACGGTGGTTGATTTGTTTGTGAGAGGCGAGGAGAGAGGATACAAACAACACTGAAGAAAAGACAAAAAGAAAACGAAAGAAGGGAGAGAGAGAGAAATGGAGAGCGACGAAGCAGCAGCAGTGTCTCCTCAAGCGACGACGCCGAGCGGAGGAACCGTAGCTTCTGGGCCGAAGAAGAGAGGTCGGAAACCTAAAAACAAGGACGATTCTCAGACGCCGTCGTCTCAGCAAGGTGGCAAAATGAAGGAAAGC
>NC_025699.1:29900569-29969605 GCF_000633955.1 Camelina sativa
GAGAGAGGATACAAACAACACTGAAGAAAAGACAAAAAGAAAACGAAAGAAGGGAGAGAGAGAGAAATGGAGAGCGACGAAGCAGCAGCAGTGTCTCCTCAAGCGACGACGCCGAGCGGAGGAACCGTAGCTTCTGGGCCGAAGAAGAGAGGTCGGAAACCTAAAAACAAGGACGATTCTCAGACGCCGTCGTCTCAGCAAGGTGGCAAAATGAAGGAAAGCGGAAAGAAAACGTCGCAGCAGCAGCCGAGCGTCGACGAGAAGTACTCTCAGTGGAAAGGTCTCGTCCCCATTCTCTACGACTGGCTCGCCAACCACAACCTCGTCTGGCCTTCACTCTCTTGCAGGTTCTCTTTTCTCTTCTAGGGTTTCGCTTAAAATCGTCATCTTCCGCTTAAATTTGTGTTCCTGGGTTATCTATGAACATTATGATGTGTGGATTGAGTTGCATTTCTGCTTAATTTGAAGAAGAAAAAAACAAAAATGCTGAGAGATACACATTTTCTCGATTTCTGGGTTTAAGTGAGATTATTTTTTCCAATATTCCAGTTAGGGTTTGGTGTTTAGCGTTTTGGATCTTGTGCTTATTTCCTTTTAAGTTTTCAGATATATTTATGTTGTCCTATTCAATGGTTTTGGTGTGTTACAAATGATTTTGAGAAAATTTGTAGGTTTCAGATGTTTAGCTGTTTACATATCTGATGAAGTCTCTTTAGTTCTTGTGCTAAGAGTCCATTTGGTGAATTGTTGTTTGATTTTTTAACAGATGGGGTCCTCAGCTTGAGCAAGCGACCTACAAGAATCGCCAGCGTCTGTATCTCTCAGAGCAAGTAGGGGTTTTTCACATTCTTTTGTATCTTAGTCGCTATAACATATCAGTTAGTTGCTCACCTTCTCAGAGTATCTGTAATTCTCATCACATCTGTATTTTTTCTTGGTTGTGTCTCAAGACTGATGGCAGTGTGCCTAATACTCTGGTCATAGCGAATTGCGAAGTTGTTAAGCCAAGGGTCGCTGCAGCAGAGCACATATCTCAGGTAATTTATTAGTGGGTTTTTCCTACTAATCTTGTGCCTTTTCCTTTTTATCCTTCCCCAAGGATTTCCTGTCATGACAATTATTCACGATCTTCTGCAAATGTTCAGTTCAATGAAGAAGCACGTTCTCCATTTGTGAAGAAGTACAAGACCATCATTCACCCTGGAGAGGTGCGATAACCGTCTACTCTCGAGATATTACTGTATCGACATTGTTGCTTCTATTTCTATTTGGTGCATTAACTGTATCTGCGTAGCTGTTCAAACCAATGCATGAAGTTACTCAGTTTGGCATTTTGGTGAAAGTAAACCCTGTTTTGATGTGTATTCATCACCAATTTGCAATTGCAGGTTAACAGAATCAGGGAACTCCCGCAGAACAGTAAGATTGTTGCTACTCACACCGACAGTCCTGATGTAAGTTTTGCTTCTTCTATTTTGTTCTGGTCATAGCAACTCGAAATATGTCGGTGTTACCTCAACAAGAATCCTTTGTTTTGGACGTATTCCCAGTTTCAGTTATCTGAATACAATACTTTGCTTCCAGGTGCTCATATGGGATGTTGAAACGCAACCAAACCGTCATGCGGTGCTTGGAGCTGCAAATTCCCGACCGGATTTGGTATGACCACTTTCGTGAACTGTTGTTGCAAATTATTGCTTAAGTGATATCTTCTTAGATAGTGCTAGTTGTTTGCATCATCTGAACCATCTTTATTGCAGATACTAACTGGACACCAAGATAATGCTGAATTTGCTCTTGCAATGTGCCCAACTGAACCCTTTGTGCTCTCTGGAGGTTTTTGTTTCTGTGATTTGTAATGTCCAATCCTGTGGTTTGCCAGTTTCTCATACGAAATTTGTTCTCTTAGGCAAGGACAAATCAGTTGTTTTGTGGAGTATCCAGGACCACATCACAACTGCTGGGACAGCTTCTGGATCTATCGTCAAACAGACTGGTGAAGGTAGTGATAAGAATGAGAGTCCTTCTGTTGGCCCCCGAGGTGTATATCATGGCCATGAAGATACTGTTGAAGATGTGGCATTCAGCCCAACGAGGTAACTTCATAGAACAGACTCCTCCTTTTGATCTCGTATTTTTTTTGATGCAAAACACATTACTTTTCATGCTTTTCTAATGATGCTACTGGCAAAATTTTATGTCGTGAAGTGCACAAGAATTCTGCAGTGTTGGTGATGATTCTTGCCTTATACTATGGGATGCAAGAACTGGCACAAACCCTGTCACCAAGGTACTCTATCTTCTTAATCTTATCAAAAGTTTGAAAATTTATCTTCTTTTATCTTTATTTTTGCTTTGTGTTCACCAGGTTGCAAAGGCGCATGATGCTGATCTTCATTGTGTCGATTGGAATCCTCATGACGACAATCTGATCCTGACAGGGTATGGAGATGATTGATACACACTTAATATATGAAGTAAGAAAACGTTTAGCATATGCATACATATACTAATTAATAGTTGAGTGTTTCAGGTCAGCAGACAACACTGTCCGGTTGTATGACCGTAGGAGCCTTACCTCAAATGGAGTCGGTTCGCCTATTTACAAATTTGAGGGCCACAAAGCTGCTGTTCTTTGTGTTCAGGTTTCAACAAATGCGATATTTTTTCCTTCTACGTATAATGTATATCTATAAACCCACTGACACCATCTTGTTAATCATTTTAGTGGTCTCCTGATAAGTCATCTGTTTTTGGGAGTTCTGCAGAAGATGGTCTTTTGAACATCTGGGATTATGACATGGTGTGTACATATAATTCACTCAGACATGTCTGAAGTTAATCTTTCTTCACTTTCATCACAGAAAGACAATTCAATGTACTCATGTTTGTTTTGTTTTGATTATTTATCAGGTCAGTAAGAAGTCTGGTCGTGCAGCTAAAAGCCCTGCTGGACTCTTCTTCCAGCATGCTGGTCACAGGTTCTTAATGACTTAATCATAATTCCCTTGTTTGCTTTTCTCATTAACTTACTTCTAAGTTCCTTTATTTGTATACTTTCTTAGGGACAAAGTTGTTGATTTCCACTGGAATGCGTCGGACCCTTGGACTATTGTCAGTGTTTCTGATGACTGTGAGACGACTGGTGGAGGTGGAACATTGCAGGTAAACCTTTAAACACTTTCGTGGTACCTCAACAAGTAGATGTGCAATTTTTGTCGATAAAACTGAAAATGTTGTTTATACCTTCTTCCTTTGCCAGATATGGAGGATGAGTGACTTGATTTACAGACCAGAAGAGGAAGTCCTGCAAGAATTGGAGAAGTTCAAGTCGCATGTAATGACTTGTGCCTCCAAGCCTTGAGAGTAAAGAAATAAAGTACCGTTGTCTATCTATCTATGATCTATCTCTATCTATCGTCTATGTTAAACTAATGCGGTTTAGATGTCGGTTTAGTGAGGAATCATGGGTTTTTGAAACTCTGGTTCGTCTTTTGAGATATTGGTAGCTTTTAGGACGTTTCAAAACCATTTAGGGGTACATGGCTTTGGTTCTTGATCATGTTTCCACCAGACTCTTAGGTGCTGGTTTTGTCCAACTGAGATATTAATCGAATCGGACCAACTATTTATGTGTTTTGGTTTAAGTTTTTGATGCTTGGCCTGAACCTAATGATTCCTTCTCTGAAGCCAGACCATAACTTCGAAAGTTTGCGTTGCATCAAGCTTGTGGCAAATATAAAATAGCCGTATTCTCATTTTTAGATAAACATGTAAAATACAGTATTAGCATCGCGAAAATTGTAAACTGGTAAATATTTTTTTTCTCGCAATTCTCGTCACGTTTAGCAGTAGGACTTGGTGATTATCATATGTACAACCCCTAAACAGATTTTATTACAATCTGGTAATAAATTCGTAGACCAAAGTAAACACAATCTGATAATAGCAAACAAATTGCAATCAATCACAAAACACACACACTTTTTGTCATACTATAATTTAATAAGATGAGGGTTTGTGAAATGTTTGTGAAATGTTTGCTTTTACTTTTTATGGGCTTTTACGTTTAATATGGTCCCCCGAGATGAACAGGGCTTTATCAAGAAGTCTCTTGGTGAGCTAGAGACTTTCAAAACCCAATCGCAGGCAGAATCATACATGATATGATAGTACCGTCGTCCGTCAAGATCAGTCAGAGAAGAAGAAGATCAATGCGAAGAACAAAAAGTTAAGTAAGAGAGAATCAATCTATTGCTTGAGGAATAAGGCAAGGAAGGCAAATCAATCACAAGTAGGAGAATTAGGGAGAGGGTTTCATCAAATTAGGGTTTTCTAGACACCTACATTCTCTTTTATTTTTCCGACGATACTTATTAATTTGCTCGAGAAACTCTATATAAGTCGGAGGTTTCGCGAAATCTCTCCATCGGAATCGATGGAATCGTGTCCGTCTGGATCCGAACCTCCGCAGAAAGTGGTCTCCAAACTGCAGAAAGTAGGCTGGCGAGCTACGATGATCTTCAATCTCGGTTTTGCAGGTTATAGAAATTTTTATTACTTTCTTAGTGGGTTTTATTCTATTACGCCCGTAATGTGTTTGATGTAATGCCTAGCTGAGTCATTTATCTTCCTTTTGCTTCATTTAATGTTTCAAGACTCTAGACAAAATTCTTCTAGCAAGCAATATAGTCAGAAATTATGCTACAACTTACACTGGAACCATTGTCCTTGCTTTGCTTTGATTATCCAAGAAAGCTGTTTAATTCCATAATAGCATTACTCCAAGATTGTTTGATTCGCCATACTGTTAATCAGATATATAGAGCATGGACATTTTTCTTGGACCTGCTGCATCTCAGACACTGTTGATGTTTTCAGGGATAGGAAAGGACATTGAATTAAACAAATGTAGTATTTATAAACAACTATCTATGTCTCTGTGTGTGTGTGTGTGTGTGTGTTGGCTAAACAGTTACGTTGAATAGAGGATGCACTCGACTCAACTTCTTGTAAATTTCTCTGATTCATGGACATAATTGCACATCTTGTTTTTTTTTTGTTTTTGCTGTCAGAACTATAAGCTTGGTCTGAATCAGAATTGAGAAAAGCATGCTTGATGTCTTCTGGCATTATTCAATGTTTGCTGATTTTTTTTACCCCTTGTTTCTGCAGCTTACATATTTGCGATAAAACGAGAAAAGGACATTGATGCGGATGAGAAGAAGAAAGGGAAAAAGAGCAGCGAGGCCAGAAACAAAGGTGTGAAAAAGGGTGTTGTTAACGCTGATGATGTCGAGAAGAAAGGTGTAGACGACAGCAGAGTTGCAGAGACTAATAATAACAAGGCTAAGGAAGCAGAAAGTGCATTACCAGAGAAGGAAGAAACCAAGCCGATCCCTGAATTGGATCCGCTGTTTGAGTTCACAGATGCAGCTGATCAGTCGATGTTTCAGACTGTGGCAACTGAGTCTGTAAATGTAGCAAGGAAACCGATTCCAGAAGATGAGCAAAAGGAGCTGTTCAAGTGGATCTTGGAAGAGAAAAGGAAGATAGAACCAAAAGACAGAAAAGAAAAGAAACAAATCGACCAAGAGAAAGCTATTCTGAAACAGTTCATTCGCGCCGATAGGATTCCCAAACTCCTCCCTGATGATTCCGTTGATTCTTCCCTTCGTGATTGGGACAAATTCTTCTCCAAGTAGAAACAGAAACTAAGTGTACTTGATTTTTTTTTGTTAGTACACCAAATTGAACGTTGTCTTTTTAGTTCGACTACTCTGATTGTTACTCTAATCAACGAATAGCATAAAGTCTTTAAAGAACAGTTATAAATGTGACTTCTTGGTGTTGAGAATGATCATTTTATAAACTATGGGGTAATGTTTCTATTTCTTATAAGATTAAGGACCTAAAAATAAATTCAATAAAAGATAAGGTGTTTCTGAGAAAGAGGGTATAAATAGCTTAAACCCTAGAGCAACTAAATTGATCATCTTCGTCCCTCTTCACAGAGTAGTAAATTAGAATCAGAAGGAGGAGAAAATGGTTCGCAGCTTAAACCCTAAGAAGTCAAAGAGGAAGAACAAGGTTCGAACTTTTGAATCTGTACTTGCTTTCTTGCTCAATTCTTCAATCTGCTATTCTCAAATCAAAACCTAATTTGCGTGAATTGGATTTGTTTTTTTTTTTTTGGGTGGAATTAACAGAAGAAGGCAGAGGCGTCTTCTTCCGAGATACCATCGATACCAACTAGGGTTTGGCAACCAGGTGTTGATACGCTCGAAGATGGAGAGGAACTGCAGTGTGACCCTTCTGCTTATAATTCTCTTCATGGGTTCCATGTTGGTTGGCCCTGTCTGAGGTAAATTATCATTTGTAATTCAATCCATGTGTTCTTGTTTAATTCGAAATGGTGAATCTAGAATGGATTTGTATTCATGTAATTTAGCAGAAAGCGTGAGATTTTAAGAGATAACTTTATATGTTCGAAATGTATTAGCATTTAGCAAGTGTAGTATCTTAATGTTTTTGATGCATTTAAGTTAAGAAGTTTAGTGTCTGTGAATGATTACTATGCAAGTTTTGGTGATTTGATGGCTTTCTATTCCCTTTTTCAGTTTCGACATTTTGGCTGATAAGTTGGGTTTGAACCGAACTGAGTTTCCTCACACACTTTATATGGTGGCTGGTACTCAAGTATGTTTTGCAATTTTTTTTATATCTTCGTATGTATTCTTGCTTCTAAAATCTTGTGGTAAGTTGTTAACTCCTGTAAATACATTTCTTTAGGCTGAGAAAGCAGCTCATAACTCCATAGGATTATTTAAAATCACCAACGTATCTGGTAAGAGACGTGATGTTGTTCCCAAGACAGTAGGGAATGGTGAAGATGCTATGGAGGATGACGATGATGAAGATGACAGTGATAGCGATGAGGAAAGCGACGATGAAGCTTCCAAAACTCCAAATATTCAGGTAATTCTTCATTCGTTTTAGATCTTCTGTTAATAATATCTGTCCTCTCTGAACTCAAGAGAGTTCTCCTGGTTGATTTTTTTTTGTCTCTAAATTTCGATATACAGGTTCGCAGGGTTGCTCACCATGGATGCGTTAACCGTATACGTGCAATGCCACAAAATTCTCATATCTGTGTCTCTTGGGCAGATTCTGGTCATGTACAGGTAAGATTATGTCCTTGTTAGCTCAGCATTTGGGCAATATGGATATATTTTTGTGTCTACTTACGTAGATTGGGTGGTTGTTTATATGTGTCTTTGTTATAGTGGATTAGCTTTTGTGTTTTTTTGGCAGGTGTGGGACATGAGCTCTCATCTTAATGCTTTAGCCGAATCAGAAACAGAAGGTAAAGATGGAACTGCACCAGTTCTTAACCAAGCGCCCTTAGTTAACTTTTCCGGCCACAAAGACGAAGGCTATGCTATAGATTGGAGCCCTGCAACCGCTGGAAGACTTCTTTCCGGTATATTTACCTCAGAAATTTCTGCAACACTCAAACAGTTACATATACTTTTCAATATAGTCAACAAATTTATCTATTTTTTGACTGGCTAGGGGACTGCAAGAGTATGATTCACTTGTGGCAGCCAGCTTCTGGTTCCTGGACTGTTGATCCTGTTCCGTTTGCCGGACACACTGCAAGTGTTGAAGATCTACAAGTAAACTACCACTTTGCAGCTAAGTTGTATTTCTGCTGGTACCATTTCCTTTTGGCTGAACATTCTTTTTCTTTGTTCCAGTGGAGTCCAGCCGAAGAAAACGTGTTTGCTTCATGTTCTGTGGATGGGAGTGTTGCAGTCTGGGATATCCGNTTTTTTATATCTTCGTATGTATTCTTGCTTCTAAAATCTTGTGGTAAGTTTTTAACTCCTGTAAATACATTTCTTTAGGCTGAGAAAGCAGCTCATAACTCCATAGGATTATTTAAAATCACCAACGTATCTGGTAAGAGACGTGATGTTGTTCCCAAGACAGTAGGGAATGGTGAAGATGCTATGGAGGATGAGGATGATGAAGATGACAGTGACAGCGATGAGGAAAGCGACGATGAAGCTTCCAAAACTCCAAATATTCAGGTAATTCTTGATTCGTTTTAAATCTTCTGTTAATAATATCTGTCCTCTCTGAACTCAAGAGAGTTCTCCTGGTTGCTTATTTGTCTCTGAAATTTTGATATACAGGTTCGCAGGGTTGCTCACCATGGATGCGTTAACCGTATACGTGCAATGCCACAAAATTCTCATATCTGTGTCTCTTGGGCAGATTCTGGTCATGTACAGGTAAGATTATGTCCTTGTTATTAGCTCAGCATTTGGGCAATATGGATATATTTTTGTGTCTACTTACGTAGATTGGGTGGTTGTTTATATGTGTCTTTGTTATAGTGGATTAGCTTTTGTGTTTTTTGGCAGGTGTGGGACATGAGCTCTCATCTTAATGCTTTAGCCGAATCAGAAACAGAAGGTAAAGATGGAACTGCACCAGTTCTTAACCAAGCGCCCTTAGTTAACTTTTCCGGCCACAAAGACGAAGGCTATGCTATAGATTGGAGCCCTGCAACCGCTGGAAGACTTCTTTCCGGTATATTTACCTCAGAAATTTCTGCAACACTCAAACAGTTACATATACTTTTCAATATAGTCAACAAATTTATCTATTTTTTGACTGGCTAGGGGACTGCAAGAGTATGATTCACTTGTGGCAGCCAGCTTCTGGTTCCTGGACTGTTGATCCTGTTCCGTTTGCCGGACACACTGCAAGTGTTGAAGATCTACAAGTAAACTACCACTTTGCAGCTAAGTTGTATTTCTGCTGGTACCATTTCCTTTTGGCTGAACATTCTTTTTCTTTGTTCCAGTGGAGTCCAGCCGAAGAAAACGTGTTTGCTTCATGTTCTGTGGATGGGAGTGTTGCAGTCTGGGATATCCGACTTGGGAAGTCGCCTGCACTATCTTTCAAGGCACATAACGCAGATGTGAATGTCATCTCATGGAACAGGTTCTTGTGCCTCTATTCTGTATAACTTTATTCTGTTGGATTTGGTATTACCCACAAATGGCTCAATCTTAATTTTTCTTTTTTCATGAAGGCTGGCTAGTTGCATGTTGGCCTCAGGAAGTGATGACGGGACATTCTCCATTCGTGATCTTAGACTGATCAAAGTAGGTTTTTGATGGTAGCTTTATATTTTCCTTGGCAATCTCTTAACAAGATTCTGATACAATAGCATATAAATCTTGAACTAGGGTGGAGATGCTGTGGTAGCACATTTTGAGTACCATAAGCATCCTATTACGTCAATTGAATGGAGCGCTCATGAAGCTTCAACACTTGCAGTCACATCCAGTGATCACCAGCTCACGTAAGCGAGAAAACAGTACACCGATTCTCTTGAGAAAAACCTGCAAAAGCTGTATCAATTGATTTTTGCTATCTGTTGTTGTGTTTGCAGGATATGGGATTTATCCTTGGAGAAGGATGAAGAAGAAGAGGCAGAGTTCAAAGCACAGACCAAGGAGCAAGTGAACACTCCTCAAGACTTGCCTCCTCAGCTTCTCTTCGTTCACCAAGTAACATTTTTACTTTAGCATCATTGCGTCGGGTTTGTTTGATCCATGTGTTTTTTTTTTTTGGTCTGATAACCTTGTTTATCGGGAACCCCAGGGACAAAAGGACTTGAAGGAGCTTCACTGGCACAACCAGATTCCGGGAATGATCATATCAACTGCTGGTGATGGTTTCAACATCTTAATGCCTTACAACATTCAGAACACACTTCCGTCTGAGCTACCTGCCTTAAAGACCCCCCAAGTCTTTGTCTGAATTCTCTTAAAAGTATTACGCATAGTTTTGTATTTGTACTCTCTCAGTTGTTCCATTGAACTTTTTTTGTTTCAAGTAACTATACTCTCTTTCAAAACTTTCAAGGTTTTCATCATCTGTTGGTTGATTTCAGTTGTGACAAAATGTCAATTTTGATTGGAATATAACATTCTCTTGTCCAGGAACATAAGCCAAATAAATAGTTAGAAGAAGCTTGTAGAATTTGAATGTGGTCGCCTTCATCGTAATTTTTAAACCGAAAGATACATATCAAAATTTGGATTGAATGCCGAGCGAATGTAACTAAGGGGTTTTATAAACATTTGACTTGGATGTTTAGCAGTATAGCATTGTTTCTGGGAAAAGGGTCATTTCCGACCTGTACAATCTCAAAAGTATCAATTTATACATGTACAAACTCTCGGCGCCAATTTCTATCTATATTCAAATAAAATTCAAATTTCATACCCAATTATAAAAAAAAGTGCCGATTTCAAAGTCAAAATCAATAAATATTAGTCAAGCGCTGACTCAGATGACACGTATTAGATAAAGTGTCATATATTAAAACGACGTCCCAGGTCCATCAAAGAATGAATAGAAGCTTTAACCATATGATCCAGCAGCTTTATTCAAAATATTAGGGAACTTTATTGTTTATAATCATATCCGTCTGTGAGAATCTATCTCCTCTTCCTCTTCTTCTCTTTCTTGGCATCGTTAATGGCTGCTCCGTGGTGGTTTATTCTCCATCTAGATCCGCTTCTGTTGGTCCAATTGCTAATTGATTACTTCTATCATGGTTTCCCAAAATTTGATTTTTTAACTTTTTGATTCTTTTAAAATTTTGAATTTTGAAGATTCTATGTTCTTCTTTGATCACAATCATCATCAATTCATCATTAGGGTTTTTGTTTTCCAGTAAAAATTAAGGAATGAGTAAGGCAAAATTATGATGCCATTAACGATGTGAAGGAAAAGAAGAAGAGGAAGAGGAGGGAGATTCTCGGGGGTGGATAGGATATAATTATTAATGTTCCCAAGTATACCGAATGAGGCTGTTGGATCATATGGTTAAAGCTTTGATAAACACTTGGATGGACCCGAGTTCGAGTCTGGGTCAGCTTTTAACTAATATTTATTGATTTTGACTCTGAAATCAGCACTTTTTCTATAATTGGGTATGAAATTTGAATTTTATTTGAGTATGGGTAGATATTGGCACCAAGAGTTTGTACATGTATAAATTGACACTTTTGAGATTGTAAATGTCGAAAATGGCCCTTTTCCCATTGTTTCTCCTTGCGCAATTTCCAGCTTGTGGTTTTTGGCATCTTCCACAGGTTATCATCCGATCCACAAACTGTGAAGACCCTCCATTCTTTGACAATCCTGACTGTGGAGGTCTCGTCTCGTCTCTCGTGAGCACTTGATAAAGCAGGTCTTTTTAACTCTGGATTTGGTAATTAATTAGAATGAGATCGAGGGAAGGATCCTTTCTTTGGTTAAGTGTTACCAGTGTTGCGTAGCAAATGTGTTAAAAGCTGGGTTGTGAATTGGGGTTTGATTACCGTGACCATATATATTATGGTAGCTGCATTGTCTTAGCATCCAAGGGATTGTTGCTGCTTCTGATAATATTACACCATAGTCCATAAACATAAATATTTTGTATGAAATTATAATCCACATTAATTTAAAATTTTATCTAATTGTCTTATATTAATGTGTCGTCAATCGTCATCAATGAAACACTTTGAATTGGCATTTCGGCGACATAGTCTCTAACAACAACCCCGCCGTCTGCTTTTGCCGGACCACCGCATCTATTTTCTCCACCAACACCGCTCCTACGATCCTCTCGTAACCTCCTCCACCACCGTTCGCCACGTAATCAACCAGCGCCGCCTGCACTGGTCCCATATACGCCGCCGATTCCCATATACGAATCGGTGATCAGGATTTTGATATCAGGAGCGTCGCGGTTCATCTACAAAGTATGCCCTCTGGTTGCAGTATCAGAGCTCTCTGGATCATCAACAACAATCAGGACAATGTTGTCTTCTCCAGGTTTTTGTATTCCCCCAAAAAAATCTCTCGTTCTTTCGCCCCTAAATCCATACTCTTAAAATTCATCTCAATTCAATTCCCAATTCAGGAGGTTCCCAGTCGTCGAGAAGCAATGGTGCTCCTCCGCTTACAAGTCCGGAAANGAAACGAAAGCACTGACTTAGATCTTCCTAGACTCCCCACCGATCAGCAACTCTCCAATGCTTTCACTCGAAGAAAGAGACAGTACTCTCTCTCTCTCTCTCTCTTATCTCTCTCTCTCTCTCTCTCTCTTGGTAGCTCTCAAAATGTAAAACCATGAATTTTCTTGTAATCACGAATTAGGGAAGGCTCTACTCGTGGATACGGCATACGTGTAGCTCAATCGACTAAAGGATCAGATTCTTGGGTTGATGATCCCATCGCTCGTCATATTATCAGCCTTTGTTTAAGCCAAGAAGATGGTGATGATGATGATGATGATGAATCTAACGAGCAGAACATTCTCTGGCCCATTGCTCTCCACACCAAATCCTTTTACTCCATCCTCGTTTTGCCTTTGGTTGACCCAAGGGAGATGAAGGATTACCTCAACTTATCTAGGAGATCTGACTGTGGTCCAGCCGTTGGTGAAGATTTCAGTTTGTCGTCTCTCTTGCTTAACATTTCCTCCATCACTGGGTACTCTTTATAACTTCATCTCCTCCTCCTCCTACTCTCATGTTTACCACTTATAATGTTTTAAACCTTGTTGGTCTTTTCCTCACTCATGTTGTAGGGCTTTCATGGTGGCTCATGCATTTGGTGACATCATTTCTGGTGATACAGTTGAACCTGAGGTTGTTGTGAGTGCCTCACCGTCAGTTGGGGGGTTGTTTGATTCACTCACTGGAAGCATTGGTATCTCATCCAGGGCAAAACCTGTTGCTGCTCCTCTTGCATCTTCTTCCCCGTCTGGAGCTGCAACATCTGGATCTACAGCCTCGGATGCTCCCAAATCAGGGTCTAGGTTACTCGATAGAGATTTGCTTAGGAATTTTATCGCTAGTGCTATGCCGTTTGGTTAGTGTTATCCCTCTGTTGTTGACGGTTTATTCTGTTCTCTGCTAGATCATTTGTTTCCTGATTGGTTTCTTATAATCACTTCTGCAGGTACCCCATTAGACCTCAGCTTGTCTAATATTTTTGCTATGAAGGCGAATGGCTTTTCCTCTGCTGATCCTCCTCCCCAGGAACTTAAGCAACCAGCATGGAAGCCATACTTGTACAAAGGAAAGCAAAGGCTATTGTTCACAATTCATGAGACCGTGAACGCTGCAATGTACGACCGCGATGAGATTCCTGATAATGTATCTGTTGCCGGACAGATAAACTGTCGGGCAGAGCTAGAAGGGCTGCCTGACGTATCGTTTCCTCTAGCAGGGCTGAGTACAGCCCACATCGAAGCTATATCTTTCCATCCATGTGCCCAAGTGCCAGCACATGGGATTGACAAGCAGAACATTGTTTTCCAGCCTCCCTTGGGTAACTTTGTTCTCATGCGATACCAGGCAGGTTGTGGACTCGGACCACCAGTGAAAGGGTTCTATCAGCTATCAATGGTCTCAGAAGACGAGGGTGCATTCCTCTTCAAGGTCCGCCTCATGGATGGTTACAAGTCTCCTCTGTCAATGGAATTTTGCACTATCACTATGCCCTTTCCACGGAGACGGATAGTGGCATTTGATGGGACTCCGTCAGCTGGGACTGTTTTAACCACAGAGCACTCTGTTGAGTGGAGGATTCTGGGCAGCGGACGTAGTCTTTCTGGAAAAAGCCTTGAAGCAACTTTCCCTGGGACAATCAAATTTAGCCCACTGCAGAGCAAGAGGAGAGGGGATGGGGATGAAGAAGAGAGCGAGTGCGAGGGTGCAGAGAATGTGGTGAACGTGGAGGACTTCTTGGTGGAGAAAATGAACAAGGATCTACCAGCAGTCGAGTTGGAGGAACCGTTCTGCTGGCAAGCATATGACTATGCCAAGGTATGTGTGTCTTTTGCTTCTTTTTGAATTGGTTGTTGTTCAAAATATATCTTCTGGTTTACAGGTCTCATTCAAGATAGCCGGGGCATCTGTATCACGAATGTCAATCGACACAAAATCAGTAAGCTTTTGCAAGTTGGAATGAATTAGTTGACAGTGTCACAGCAGGATTATCTGACTTTATTATCGCCTCGCTTTGTTTTTGCCAGGTCAATATCTACCCAACCACAAAGTCGCCGGTTGAGTATTCTGCTCAGGTAAGACACTGCCAATATATAGTATTGAAATCTGAAAGTCCCCATGAAATGGTTGATAAATAGACTTGTACATAATATGTGTGCGTTAACAGGTGACATCAGGGGATTATATATTGTGGAACACATTAGGGAAGGCTCCATCTGCAGCCGTCTTGTAAAACCGCCAAGTCTCTTGTTCTTCACTGGTGTTTTATTTTCTCATCCCAGAGGAAGTGCGATTTGTTTGTCTGTTTCTCGAGTGTGAAATTTTTAAATGTATGAGAATTTTTTTTATTTTTTGCCGCGGAAGTGGATATTGTTGTTTCTTAAAGATAAAAGAAGATTGAATGTTTTTACTTTAGCATCATTGCCTCGGGTTTGTTTGAACCATGTTTTTTTTGTTTTTTCTGACAACCTTGTTTATCGAGAACCCCAGGGACAAAAGGACTTGAAGGAACTTCACTGGCACAACCAGATTCCGGGGATGATCATATCAACTGCTGGTGATGGTTTCAACATCTTAATGCCTTACAACATTCAGAACACCCTTCCGTCTGAGCTACCTGCCTGAAAGACCCCAGTCTCTGTCTGAAATCTATTACGCATAGTTTTGTATGTACTCTCAATTATTCCATTGAACTTTTTGTTTCAAGAACTATACTCTCTTTCAAAAGTTTCAATGTTTTCATCATGGGTTGATTGATTTAAGTTGTGACAAAATGTCACATTTTGAATAACATTCTCTTCTCCAGGAACATAAGCATAGTTAGAAGCTGTAGAATTTGAATGTTGTCGCCTACATCGTAATTCGGACTGAATGCAGCGATTGTAACTAAGGGTTTATAAACATCATAACTGTTGAAACTATTTGACTTCGATGTTTTAGTATAACAATGATTCTCCTTGTGCAATTTCCAGCCTGTGGTTTGGTATGACCTTGGCATCTTCCACAGGTCATCATCCGATCCACGAACTGCGAAGACCCTCCATTCTTTGTCAATCCTGACTGTGGAGGTCTCGTCTTTCGTGAGCAATTCATAAAGCAGTTTAAGACTGGTAAATTTTATGTTGCTTTAACTCTGGATTTGGTAATTAGAATGAGAGATAAGAGTCTTTTCTTAGTTCAGTGTTGTCAGTGTTGCGTTTGATTACAGTGATGTTGGGTTTGATTACAGTGACCACTAGGTTCACTACGGTAGAAGCATCCAATCACCCAAGGGATTGTTGCTGGTTCTGATAATAAATGATCTCTACCTCTGCTTGTATAATAATCATAAGACAGAAATTATTGCAATCAAACAAGACTTTATGGACAAAAAAATGTTGTATTCTGCTCATACAATGGAAGAGTACTAGAACAAAAAGGAAAAAGCAAACGGCAAGAATGTAACATCATGATGATGATGAGCAATCTCCCAAAGACAAACTGACTAGTTGTTGTTCAAGAATCACTGTCTTGATAAACTCCACAACTGTTGCAACCAATGGCTTCTGATGTTTGATGTAACCATGATTAGCTCCTTGCACAATCTCCAGCTTATGGTTCGGTATAACCTTTGCAAACTCCTTGGCATCTTCAACAGGCACAATTTTGTCATCCGAACCATGAACCGTCAAGACTTTGCAATCTTTGTCAATCTTCAGACAAGCTTCATGCATATCAGTGTTCAACCTATCCATTAAAGACTCTTGCGTAACACGAAAACAAGAATTGTTCTCTACAGCATCGATGAATCCTTCTTCCTTAATCCTTTCAAGATAGTTATCTCCGAGTCGTACACCCTTTCTTGAGATCAAAACGTCCCGAGATATTAACCACACTACGGATGTTGTCACGATACTTTGAAGCATAGAGAAGAACCACATCACCTCCTTTACTATGCCCGAGGATCACGGAAACCACACGGTTCATCTTGTTAGACAAGTGTTGGATGACGTAATGAAGATCATCATCAGCTTCGCTGTTGAAGTTACCATAGTGGAACTCGCCTTCGCTGTCTCCGTTACCAGAGAAATCGAAACGAAAAGAGCTGATCTTTTCTTTCTCTAAAGCAACAGCCGTCTTCTTGAGAATGGTGTTGTTCTTGTTCGAACTGAATCCATGGCACAAGACCACAACTTCTTTTGATCCGGTTTCGTGAAGCAAACCCACGAGCGTCTCGTTGCGGCTGTTGGGGATCTCGATCCTCGTAACACAATTTTTCTTCATCCTCTCCGTAATCGTAATCGTAATCGTAATCGTAATCGTAATCGTGAGAAGAAGATTTACCAAAGGCTTAAAACCCTGAGAGAGAGAGAGAGTTGAAAAAGGAAATCAAAGTCTCTGGAAAAAAAAAAAAGGAATAGTTCTATGGGCGAATTTGCACCATGACCAAAACAAAAAAAACCAATAAAGAATATAGCCTATTAACTATAAAAATTAAGTGAGTAACCATTGGCTAGTGGAAAAAGACAAGGGAAGGGTAAATGTGAGTGACAGGTGCGGCCAAAGAAGTGTTGGGGGTACAAAATGATTTATTTATTACTTTATTTATTTGAATAAATAACACATACCCTTTAAAATTTTAATGTCATATATCTTTTTACCAAAAATAGTTAAAATTTTGAAATTTGTCATTAAAAGTTAGATTTTTTTTTCTGCATTCAACATAACTGAAATTTTTTAAATCGAATATTGAAAATTTGAAATGATGAATAGGAATTATAACAGGAACAAATTATATTAGGACTATATATAATATATATATATATGATATGCAAGATTTAAACTCAAATATATATGTAAAATCAGTATAAATAAAATTTAGATGTTAAATAATGTATTTTAAATTAAATGTTAAACAAAAAATACAATAAATGAAATGATGAAATAGTATAGAAAAAATAAAATAGTATGAAACATAGATCATTTTAAACGTTATACTCTAAGAAAACAACAAAGGCAACCCAATCAATCGTTTCAAACGCTAATCGTAAGAAATAAAACATAAACAATTCAAAATACCAAATTAAATGCATAAACGCTATACCCTAAGGGATACAACATAGGCAACCCAAATAACCAAAAAATATAAAACATAGACAACTCAAATGCTCAGATAAATGCACAACAAAAAAACGCTATACCCTAAGGGATACAACATAGGCAACCCAAATAACCAAAAAATATAAAACATAGACAACTCAAATGCTCAGATAAATGCACAACAAAAAAACGCTATACCCTAAGGGATACAACATAGGCAACCCAAATAACCAAAAAATATAAAACATAGACAACTCAAATGCTCAGATAAATGCACAACAAAAAAACGCTATACCCTAAGGGATACAATATAGAGAACCCAAGCAACCGTATTAAACGCTAACCGTAAGAGATAAAACATATCACAACTCAAATGACCAAAATAAACGAACAAAATATAGTATATTATATCCTAAGGGATACAACATAGGCAATCCAAATAATTGTCTTAATTTCCAACGTAAGAGATAAAACATAGACAACTCAAACAGCCAAATCCCTAGTTACCGCATAACAATCCACATCAACCAAGTTAAACACTGGTAATTCTATAATTATAATTGAATTTCTGTAATTTGAAATTTGAGAAATATATTTTTTTAAAATAGAATAGAGTGTTATTGTGTTCTATATATTATGAATATTTTTGTTATTTATTAATTTATGAACTAAATTTTATCGTCTTTATGTCTATAAATAACTGTACAATAAAAATAAAAATCTATGGTTTTAACTAAGTTTGTAAAATCAAAATAGTTTGTTCAATAAAAAGTTATTGCAAAATATGAAAGAGTAGATATAAAAAAAGAATTGAGAGAGAGATGACAAAATATATATATACATACATAGCCATATATATCTACATACACAGTTTGCCAACAGTATGGACGAGTGACAATAGTTAACTTGGTATGAGGTTAGAATTGTCATTAATATATATATTATAGAGTATATGATCTTTTCATGGTTAGAAAAGTTAGATATTGAATTATAGTTTTTTTCTTTGTTATTCCTGCCAATTTCCCTAGTTCTATTTTTCAATAGAGATTTCCCTAATTTTGTAACTATTTTTTTCTTTTCTTTTTTTTGGTATTTTTCTCAAATGGCTAAATTAAAAAAGTATATTGGGAGAAATGAATTAATTATTTAAATTTCAATTTAATTATTAGTATTATTTAAATCTCAGATAACTTGTCGGTCTAAACAAAGAAACCCTAGAAATCAGTCTTGTTGGATTCTCTCGTTGTGATTACTTTCGATTTTGGCAATGGAGAAACCAATGGAGAAAGAAGAGCTGAAGAAATTGAATCACCTATCTCTCGTATCCAATGTCTGCAACGAGTTAGAAACGCATCTAGGAGGATCCGCGGAGAAAGTTTTGGCAGAGTTCATCATCGATCTCGGTCGTCACTCCCAAGACTGTAGATGAATTCGATAAGAAGCTTAAGGTTGAAGGCGTCGAGATGCCTGATTACTTCGTCCGGTCGTTGTTAACTGTAATCCACGCGATTTATCCGAAGAGAGAGGAAGCTGAGGAGAATAATGATGTTGCACCTTGTTCACGTAGGCCATTAATGAAGAAGATGAGCTCTCCTGAGAGGTGGGAAGTGAAACAGTTGATTGCCTCTGGTGTCTTGAGAGGAGTTGATGAGGAGGATGGAGATGGGATGCTTTATCATCAAGAGGAGGAAGGTGCTGAAGAAGAAGTTGAGATTGAGATTGAGATTGAGATGAATGAAGACGAACCTGCTTTCTTACAAGGGCTAACTAGGTACTCTGTTGACATGTCTCCGGTTAAGATCATCAAAGATCCAGAGGGTTCCTTGAGTCGTGCAGCTGCACTTCAGTCAGCACTCACCAAGGAGAGGAGAGAGATGAGGGAACAACAGCAAAGAACAATGCTTGACTCAATCCCAAAGGATCTGAATCGTCCATGGGAAGACCCTATCCCTGAGACTGGTGAAAGGCATCTTTCTCAAGAGCTTAGAGGTTGTTGGGTTATCAGCTTATGACATGCCTGAGTGGAAGAAGGATGCTTTTGGAAAAACTCCTACGTTTGGACAGAGATCTAAGCTTTCTATTCAGGAACAAAGGGAGAGCCTTCCGATATACAAGTTGAAAAAAGAGCTTATACAGGCTGTGCATGATAATCAAGTTTTGGTGGTCATTGGTGAGACTGGTTCTGGAAAGACAACACAGGTAACTCAGTACCTTGCCGAGTCAGGTTACACAACAAAGGGAAAGATCGGGTGTACTCAGCCTCGTAGGGTTGCTGCAATGTCTGTTGCCAAGAGAGTGGCTGAGGAGTTTGGTTGTCGCTTAGGAGAGGAGGTAGGGTATGCGATTCGGTTTGAGGATTGTACTGGACCAGATACAGTGATCAAGTACATGACTGATGGTATGCTTCTTAGGGAGATTCTGATTGACGAAAACCTCTCTCAATACTCTGTAATCATGCTTGATGAAGCTCACGAGCGGACAATCCACACTGATGTGCTTTTTGGTCTTCTAAAGAAGCTGATGAAACGTCGACTTGATCTTCGTCTGATTGTCACGTCTGCCACATTGGATGCAGAGAAGTTCTCAGAGTATTTCTTCAACTGCAACATCTTTACCATTCCTGGAAGAACCTTTCTTGTTGAGATACTGTATACCAAACAGCCAGAAACAGATTACTTGGATGCAGCTCTGATCACAGTCCTTCAGATTCACTTGACTGAACCTGAGGGTGACATTCTCGTCTTCTTGACTGGACAGGAAGAAATCGATTCTGCATGCCAATCTCTATACGAGAGAATGAAAGGTCTAGGTAAAAACGTTCCTGAACTCATCATACTTCCAGTTTACAGTGCCCTTCCTAGTGAAATGCAATCTAGAATATTTGATCCTTCACCTCCTGGTAAAAGGAAAGTGGTCGTAGCTACAAATATCGCAGAAGCTTCTTTAACAATAGATGGTATATACTACGTTGTTGATCCTGGTTTTGCAAAGCAGAACGTGTACATCCCAGAGAAAGGGCTAGAGTCGCTAGTCATTACTCCAATCTCACAAGCATCGGCAAAGCAAAGAGCTGGACGTGCTGGTCGTACTGGCCCCGGGAAATGTTACCGTCTCTACACGGAGAGCGCATATCGTAATGAGATGCTTCCTACATCAATCCCTGAAATACAAAGAATTAATCTTGGAATGACAAGCTTGACCATGAAAGCCATGGGTATTAATGACCTGATATCGTTTGACTTCATGGATGCACCTCAACGAGAAGCATTGGTCTCTGCAATGAAACAGTTGTACAGCCTTGGAGCTTTGGATGAAGAAGGTTTGTTGACGAAGCTTGGTCGAAGAATGGCAGAGTTTCCTCTTGAACCGCCGCTTTCTAAAATGTTGCTAGCAAGTGTGGATCTCGGGTGCAGCGATGAGGTTTTAACCATGATTGCTATGGTCCAGACGGGCAACATATTTTATAGACCGAGGGAGAAGCAAGCTCAGGCTGACCAAAAACGGGCAAAGTTTTTCCAGCCCGAGGGTGATCACCTGACGTTACTGGCTGTATATGAGGCGTGGAAGGCAAGAAACTTGTCAGGTCCATGGTGTTTTGAAAATTTCATATAGTCAAGATCGTTACGACGTGCTCAAGATGTGAGGAAACAACTTGTCAGCATTATGGACAAGTATAAACTAGATGTGGTGAGTGCGGGGAAGAGTTTCACCAAGATAAGGAAAGCAATCACGGCAGGGTTCTTCTTCCATGTAGCAAGGAAAGATCCACAGGAAGGTTACAGGACACTAGTGGAGAACCAACTCGTGTATATACACCCGAGCAGCGCGCTCTTCCAGAGACAACCACACTGGGTTATATATCATGATCTTGTCATGACGACCAAAGAGTACATGAGGGAAGTAACTGTGATTGACCCAAGTGGCTTGTTGAGTTAGCTCCAAGGTTCTTCAAAGTCTCTGACCCTACGAAAATGAGCAAGCGCAAGCGTCAAGAACGCATTGAGCCTTTGTATGACCGTTACCACGAGCCTAACTCATGGCGTCTCAGCAAAAGACGTGCTTGAGAGACTTTTTCCTTTTTTTGGGTAAACCTATTCTTCTTCCTTACGTTTTATTTTGTTATCTTCAAATGTACACTGTTTATGTATGTATTGAAAGCTAAAAAAAAGGCTAACAGAAGTGATGGATGAGCCACATAGATTATATAGCTGCATCATCGTTTTTTGTTGACATATATGAAAATTTGTCTTTCCTTCTGCTAGTCCAAACAAAAAAAAATTATCAATTACTTAAATTTCCATTTAATTAATTATTATTATTTTTAAAATCTCATGGATACATAACTTATTAATTACTTAAATTACCATTCAAATATTATTATTTTTCAATTTGGTATTGTATTCTTCTCTGTTGCTTTCGTTCTTGTGTTAGCTCTTGTGTTCATTGATGTAAAAAAAAAAAGGAAATTTACAAGCCGGTAGAAGAAGTTCTTATTACTTTTCTAACATTCCTTTTGCTAAATAAAATCGACCAGACGATATCATCAATAAAAACAATAATGAAATTAAGCAATATTGTTCGCAGGGCTAGCTCGTGAAGGTACTTTATAGATATAATCTATGAGCCAACCGGCTTCCCGTTTAGTTTAGGGAAAGGATCTTGCTTGCTTAGAACTACCACTTTGCTCTTGTGCGCTAAATAGCCTTTCACAAGGTTCTTGTATATCAATATCGTCATTATACATTCCACCTGCAACAAAAACCAATATTTTTGAGTTTATAGAATTCATTTCTAGTAATCAAAAGCAATGAATGGGATGGGAACGTAGAAGATACCTCGTCAAGATCCATGTCCATTTCTAGCCATCTTAGTGCTTTGGCAATCACTTCAAGCTTCAGCTGGTGCGCTCTCGCTGGATCACTCTGCTTCTGGTTGATATAACTGCAAACCCAAAAAATTGATAATAAGAGTTATGAAACTAAAGTAACCCGAGAATCTTGGGTGGATTGATAAGCTTGTGTTACATTGCTTACATTTTCTTCATGAGTCTCTGGTAGACTTGGAGCTCTAGCTTTTCCAAGACAAGATACACACCCGACCTCAAGAACCTGTACAAAGAGTTTATTAGATAGAGAGACTTGAGTCATTAAACAAACGAAAGCATCTCAATACTCGAACCAATTCCAAATCCCAACCCCTAAACAAATCCATAATATCCCAAACCTTGTGCCCCAAATTTCTTTTAACCTGCTAGCTCTCTACCTAACCAATTGTTACTGAGCTATCAACACAGCTACAATCCACTACAAGCAGCCTACGCTAATTGCACCTTAAATGACCACAATGACTTATCATTTGAATTTAGATGAGAAAACCAAGATGTCGAAAGAAATACATACCGGTCTTCATGTTCTTGAAGAGCATGCCGTAGAAGCCTGAGATCACCCTTCCTCAGAGCTTGCACAATCTTTGTGTACTGGACATGTAGAGAAGTTGATTTAAGAGAGATATAATATCACCAGCAGATGAGAAATAAGTTTTGACGTAGAATTGAAAAGAACAAAAGTAAAGTTGTTACCTCATGAAGATTATAATTTTGCAAGAGCTCATCTTTCGGTATAACTCCTATTGAAAGTTTCACGGGTATCAAATACTTCAATATCATCCTGATACACAAAAGCCACATAAGCTGATTAAGCAACGCAATGCAAGAGTAAGGTAATCACAGAGTAAAACCACAATCAAACCTTATATTCCGTTCTCTTTTGGGGTTGCAATATTGCAAGGCATATGATAGCTTTGTGTCCGCCTGCAAGATCCAAAGAAAAGATTAAATATTACCATCAATATTTCGATTGACACAACAAAAAGAACTGTTAAAGAATGAGAAAATCTCTTAGTGACTTACAGCAGGAAAATTTTCGTTGAAGACTTCTAATCGTCCGGTATAATACATGTATGTGACCTGGTGTTTGTGAAGAAGAAACCGAAGATAATTAGTAATCAAATGAGAGGCCAAAAACTAAAACTGTTTACAAAGAATTGCATTATACCTTGTCTCTTCTTGGAAACTCCTCAAAGTCAAATATCCGAGCAGTTTCAATACTTCTTATTACACTTCGGCAAAGATTGACGGTTCCAAGCTGCAATACAAAATTAGGGACACATGTTTAGTTGGATGTAAAATCATTTCAGATCAGAAATATCAAACTGTAGCCAGAAAGCACATCACCTTAAAGTAGGTCTTGAACAATTGACACGTCACATATAGTGCTCCAACTCGTTTTGGACCTTTCCCCTACAGTTTAAAACCACATAAGGAGCCAAAAAAAAAAGAAACTGACACAAACATAAACTAATATTCCTGAAGATATATAGATAGATTGAAGGGACAACTTACAGCAAGAACTCCAAAAACTTTCATGAGAAGAGATCCAGCTGCTTTTAATTTCTCGGGAGATTTTCCATTAGAAGTTAACTCTTTATCAGCCTGTATATCAATTTGGAAAAAATCATGCTTTCAGAACTGAGTCCTTGATGCAATGAAACTAAACAAGATTAAAATTTTCAAAAAGGGACATATGAATGAGATATTACCTTTTCCGCAAGAACCCGAATTTCATAACAAACTACATACAGAGCTTCCAATGCCCAAGCAGATTCCCAATTACGAAACTCCTGAACAAATGCACTGCACATACAGAATCCAACAAATATCAGACATTGGGAACACACAAATAAAGAGCTTACCTATCATACAACAGGTAAAACCCTGAAATCAAATTAGAACATTAATAGAGGAGCAGAGGGGAACAGAAATACTTACTTGGCAAACTTCTCGAAAGCAAGGTATGCTTCGACTAGATTTCCAACTCGGTAACTTTGTAGAGAACGAAACAGATGAGCCAGAATCTCGCCGTATTCAGAGAATTTATCAGACTGTCTAATCAAACTGCTAGCATCCTGTATCAGTCAAAGAAAGGAAAATTCAAAGGATTTAGCCCTTTCACAGCTCTCTACATATAAAATCCAGAAAGTTTCAAACCCTAAATCTAAAAAACCATACTCATAAACTCAACCATAGACACAGAGTGTTTCAATACAACAACTCAATTAGAGAGACACTTTCACGCCCTAAATTCAAAATTTTTATACTCATTGATGAAGTAGGAGGACCCAATTGGAAAAATCATACTCTAAAGATCCTAAATTGATATTGAACCTAAAAGGTACAAACTTTGCTAGCAAAAAGATCATGCCTTTATCCTAGGAATATGCTCCTACTGTATTGGGCCCTAAATTCAAATATACGAGTACCCAATTGAAACATATTGTAAGGCATCATAGATTGAAATCGAAACAAAAAGCCACAAACTTTACCACACAATCGCAAAAACATTATCCTCGTATGTTCAAAGCTACTAATCTACATCATGGGTCTAGATTAAAACAGGAGAAATCATGAGAAATTTTAATGTACCTGGAAGACGTTGAGCGCATCGGCGAGTGAGAGAAGAGGTGGAGAATTGGAAGAGAAAGAGAGGAGACGGCAAAGTGTAGAAGAGTCTTGGTACGAAACGGCGTCGCAGAAACGGTTTGAGTATTCAGTAATCCGCCTGTGTGCTTCACCCATACTAACGTACGCCATTGTCACCTTCTTCTTCTTCTTCTTCGTCTAAACTTATGCTTTCAGAGAGAAAACGAAATCGAAGTCTTCGACTCTTGTGGTTTAATAGAGGTAAGAAAAAAGGAAATAATGGAGATGTCTAGAAGAACAAAAAGTAAACGACGACGTTATATAAATACACTAATTGTAAATCGTGAAAACTCTTGGACCGTCCGATTGAAGTAATCTGACGGATCAACGGAAAGTATCTAGATAATGTTTTCTGTTATTGGGCTTATTATTTGACTAGTTGGGCCACTTATGGTCCATATTAAAAAAAATAAATAATTGGTCATAATTTAATTGTGTGCAAACTTTTTATTCTATAGGGTTTTTTTTCCAAACTAAGAAATAGTTAAAAAAAAAAAAGTTAGAGAGAAATGTATCCCACCTGCATTATCTCTGAGCTTGTCACATCAGAAATGAAAATGCAAAGTGGCTCAACAATACTCTTCGATGTTGATTTTGTTACTCAAGTTGTGATGTCTTTTACCGTAAAAGACAAAACAACTGACAGAACAAAAATTGAGTAAGCGGCTGAGATTTAACCTCAATTAAGAAACTACGACAAGCCTACAATGACGTCTAGTATTAAATTTGAGAAGATAACAAATATGTCTACGTTCTTGTTTCCACAATGTTTTTTCCTCGGCCTTTTTTAAGCAAACATCCATTTCCTTAAAAGTTAAAACTCTTCCTTACACGAGAGTCTAAATTGTTACAGCTATATCTATTATTATACTTTGATATCTCCTATATATTAATCTTCTATATATTAATAAAGGAACATTTTGGCATAAAAGCTGAGGTGTCAGCATTACAGAGCTCTGTACACTATTTACTTTTTTTGTCATCAGCATTTAATAATATTTACATTTATTTACTTTTGTATTTTTCCCAAAATTAAATTCTTATATTTTCTTTCTAACTTAATTACATCCTTTAATTATATTTTCATAAAATCTTTAAAATGAATTTTAAGAACTCTTTGTTCATATGATATAATAATATAAGATTGATATTATAATAATTTACACGGGTTAAATTATAATTATTATACAAATTTTTTTATAGATATATACTACACAATCAAATTTTAGATTTTTCAGTTACTGATAAATATAATAAATTTTGTAGATAAAAATTACAGTAAAAATATTTAATAATTATTTTATACCGCACATAGTGCGGGTTATTACCTAGTATATATTAATAGAGGAACATTTTGGCAAAGCTGAGGTGTCAGCATTACAGAGCTCAGGACACTTTTTCCTTTATCTGTCATCAGCTTTTAAAAATATTTATATTTATTTACCATTGTATTTTTCCAAAAATACAATTAACACCCAAAATTAAATTTTTATATTATTATATCCTTTAATTATATTTTCATAAAATCTTTAAAATGTTTTATGAACCCTTTGTTCATATGATATAATAATATAAGATTGATATTATAATAACTCTCACGGGTTAAATTTTAATTATTATACAATTTTTTTATAGATATATACTATACAATCGAATTTTAAATATTTCAATTACCCATAAACAGAAGAGATTTTATAAATAAAAATTACAGTAAAAACATTAAATAATTATTTTATACCGCACTATGTACGGATTGTTACCTAGTATCTTATTAGAATAGTTGAATCGAGAGAAGTTAATCCAGGATTAGTATATATGTTGTAATGCTAAAAATTGGAGAATGGAGATATATATATATATATTTTTCACTGAGTGGATTATATTAAAACGGAAGAGTTCGAAAAGGTTACAAATCACAAGATAAAAGACGAGAATAAAATTACAAAGACACGATGATCTTTCTATTACCTACAACTAGAAGAGGAAAGGAATTTACCGATACATTGTTTGAACCAAAAACATTTTGTCTCGAGACTGATTGAGCTCTCGAAAAACCATAAGGACTTCCCATATACCAAAAGATGATAACGGGCTTCAATACAAATGGTCATAACAAGAGAATGGAATTTGGCTTTCTCCGAATAAGATGCATCTTTCTCTATAAGTGCTTTGTCAAGGGTCTCCCGGGATGTAACCGTAAAATAATCTAGACCCACTTGAACCTTTCAACGCCACATAGAACAAGTAATTAAGCTAAAACAAGCCTTAATTCTAAATGTTCTAAACCAAGCACAAACCAAAGCTCAATCCCCTAACTAACAAAGAGATATAGTCGAGGATGAGAAACTTAGCCCAAACAAGGGAAACTACAGCCCATACAGGGAAGCTACAGAACCTGAGCAACTGATGATACCAGATCTTAAACGGTTACAATCTGATCAGAGCAAACAGGAGACACAAGAGGAAAGCAGTAGAGAAGATGTGATACCGAGATAATGAAGATTCGAGATTGGCTTATGCAAAGATTTATCGATGAAGAAAGAGGAAAGAACCGTCGCTAGAAGAAACAGGTGCCTCCACTTCGCGTATACTCACTAGAAAAATCAGCGGTCATAACTGAGCCTAGCCAATATTCCCCTCCGTGAATCACAAACACCAGCGGCACCCCGAGCACATCAGCAACCAACAGATCCTAAGAAACATGAACCAACAATCTCGCTAGATCTGAACCTCCACATCTACAGAACTACTCACCAAAAAACTCCACGCTTTAACAACCGCATGATACAATAACAAGGACTGAAAAAATTAAGCAAGAATGTAAAAGAGGTGACCGACGCTGGCGCTATATGAGCTGCCACGCGCCGGTCAAAGTTTTAACGGAGGCTTTGAGAAGGAGAGGCGGCGAAAGAGAAATATTATGATTTTTAGAGAGAGAAATATTAGAAAGCAGAATGGAGATATATAACTAGACAATTATGTAGGATTCCTGCTAAAAACGTATGCTCTTAGCTTTTTATCCTAAAAGGTATTCCTTATGAAATCAAGTAATCTAAAGATCTTAGATTCATTGTTCACCACTCATAGTCTCATCGTAGGAGTTGCTGAGTGGACCATCTTTATATTCTCTCCTTTCATACAATTCGTATTTGGAACCTTTACTCCAACAAATCAAATTCAATGTAGAAAGGCACCAAAATATGTACATTTATTTTTGCCTTTCTGCGAACATAAAAGAACCATCATAACTTAATAAAAAGAACCGAGTTATACAACCTGACTTTACTAACAGTCTAACACAATATTATGATAGTAGTAGACTAGTAGTTTAAACTTTAAAGTGAGCTTTTGGTTTTTGTTTCCAAAAACTCATTTTATTTTATTTTAAATCAAGATTTTAATATATTGTAAATTGTTTAACACTAATATCTTTTAGATTAATTTGAATTGAGAAAGTTTAACCCAGGATTAGCATTTATGTTGTAAATGTTAAAAGTTGAAAATAACTAGAATATTGAGAGACTTTATATTTTTATGGTTCCTACTAACATATGTTTGTATATTTTTTTTTTTTATATAAAAAGTATTCGATATGAAAACCAACTCATCTAAAAAACTTAGATTGATTGTTCACGACTCACCAACACACCAAAAGGACAAAAAAAAAAAAGATAACAATACTCCATAGTCCAAAAACATAATAATTGAGAAACAAATTATAATCCACATTTTAAATAATAGTAATAAAAACTTTATCTTATTCTCTTATCATATGTGTCATAAACATTATTTTTAAATCTATCCACATCATCATTGAGAGAAGCACACATCAATTTCAACAATTATAGTGTATGAAATAAAAAAAGGGAAGTGACATTTTTGTTTATTCGTTTTCGTCTTTGCGATAATTAAAATGATTCTCTCGTTTTAAGCTGCATAGCAATGAAACACTTTGAATTCGCATTTCGGCGATATGGTCTCTAACAATAACCTCGCCGTCTGCTTTTGCCGGACCACCGCATCTATTTTCTCCACCAACACCGCTCCTACGATCCTCTCGTAACCTCCTCCACCACCGTTAGCCACGTAATCAACCAGCGCCGCCTGCACTGGTCCCAAACTAGGATTATACGCCGCCGATTCCATATACGAACCTCTGTACACTTTCCCGTCACAATCCACCAACGAGACTCCCGACGGACACAAACTATACGGCGCGTACGATCTATTCGCCGCCGCTAGTGCCGTTTGTTTCAAATCGGCGAAGGAATCGGTGGTTCCGTTACAGACCGAATTGAGATCTGAGATAACGAGACCGTTATCGTGAGGTTCGAGGAGAAGAGGGAGATCTTTCTCGAGAAGATCGTCGGGACCGAATCTGTGAGGCAAGAAGCTTCCGAGGCGTAAGAATCCGTCTGAGTCGGCGGCGGAATCGGAATCGGCGGAGTTTTTTGGATCGGTGATCAGGATTTTGATCTCAGGCGCGTCGCGGATTTCTTGAAGGAACTGGCGGCAATGACCACACGGTGCGGCGGAGACGGCGAAGTTTTTGAGGTGACGCTCGCCGTTGAGCGTGAGGTTGGTGACGAGGAACTGCTCGGCGTGGATTGAGTGGTGGAGAGGGAGCTTTGGGAATTCGACATTGACGCCTAAGAAGATCCGACCCGATGATCCGAGTCCGACGGTTGCGACGTTGAATTTTGAAATCGGAGTTCGAGCGTAGGATTCCGCTGGTTTGACTAGCGTCGGGAGGAGCTGGAGGACGGAGACGCCGAGTTGTTTCGCGGCGGATTCAGCTTCTTCGGATTGGATTACGAAGCTTGGCTTATCCATTTTGGGTTGACCCGGTTTGGATCGCGTAAATGGGTCGGGTTTTTTGTTTTGAGATAGTAGGAGAGATCCGGGAAACGGGGAGGATTATGAAATGGGAAGCTCTGTGGAACAAAACTATTTATAGAGATACAACAAAGTATGAAACTACATTACGCAATTGAATGAAGTATCTGAATTGGTTTAATTTGGTTTGGTCTCGGACTCGGTTCAATTTTGTAAATTTAATAATAATGTAAATAGCTAAGATGACGATCTATAAAAATCATATTCAGAATTGATTAAAAAAATAAAAGCAAATACAAAATGGATTTGGCATATGATTGTTGATTTGGGTTTATAATTAAATTAAATTTAAAATATATATACGACTTCGGTTTTAACTAAACCGAATGGGATACTCTTTTAGTCTTTATGCAAACTACGAAAAATGCAAGAAACA
Organism: Camelina sativa; assembly: GCF_000633955.1. Classification (NCBI taxonomy): domain Eukaryota; kingdom Viridiplantae; phylum Streptophyta; class Magnoliopsida; order Brassicales; family Brassicaceae; genus Camelina; species Camelina sativa. Next base: position 29,930,553 of record NC_025699.1, read on the forward strand.
TGTTATTTATTGTAACATAATGCTAAAATCGTGGTCTAGAAAGCTCATCTTGAATTGAATATACTATTTTGTGGATTAAGGAACTAACCTAGTAGTTTCGACCACGTTACGAAACTTAAAAAAAAATCTCCGGATAATATTATTTTTAAGGTTAGGAATGAATTGTAATATAGCTAAAGACAGCATAGGTTTATATAATTTTTTTGATAGAGGGAATAATAAACATTTTAATTGCGGTGTTGTTAATTTAACAATTACTAGGATATCCCGTGCTTAAAGCACGGGTCAACAATTTTAAAATAAATTATAATATAATAATAAAAAAATTTATTATTATTTTTTTAAAAGTTATTTTGTTTGAGATAATATGTAAATTTATTAGTTTATTTGAATACTAATTATTTTAGAATATTATAATATTTTATTTTTGACGTATTATTACAGTTTTATATTGTTTTTTTGTTGTATTTGCATCATTATTTTTTGAAATATAAAATAGTAATTTTAATATTATAATTATGAGTAAATAAAAATTATTAATTTATCATTTATATAAATTTAGTTTTACCGTGGAAATTAAAACACACATTTTCACATAATGAGTGGTATATCTTCATTTTAAAAAATTCAAATCACAACATATGCAGAAAAAAATATGCATTTTATTAATTATAAGTTTTATATGAAAATTTCAAACAATTTGTAAATAAAATAAAATAAAGATGATAGGAGAATCATAATTTGAAAACTTAACAAAATCTTCAAATTTAGTTATTCAAAATAATTGTATTGTATACTTGGATATAAAATCTTAGTTTTTAAAATTCTGATTGGTTTATATATTTCAAAAAAATAATAATTAGTAATTTCGTCCATAATTTATTAGAGTGAGAAAATATACTTTTAGATTTTTTTTAGATTTTTAATATTTGATCTGTGAGTGTTTTTTATTTTTAATTAATTATATTTATTTAAATTAGTTAATTAATTTTTTCTAATGGCAATTGAATGTAATTTTTTACATTTTTCAAGGTTAGTTTCATATTTGTACTTCTCAATTAATATAGTAGGATAGGATTTGATTGAGATCCAAGGAAAAATAGTTAATTACAAAAATATGTTAGTGAGATAGAAAGAAGTACACGGGACTAAAGAGAGCTTTGTATCCTTTAGCAATTATGGTTTGTTCTTATCGTTGGAACGTCGTCACGCACATTTCTCTCGATTATATTAAGATGAGAGCTCCCAAACAAAAGACAAGTCTTTGTTGATAATTATGTCTTAACCAACGGTTAAAGATTCTCCTTAGTAGAAGATACTGAGAGAACACTCTATAACCCAAACAACAATTCACTGCTTTAATTAGGGACATTTTGTGACAATTTCTCTTTAATATATATCGCTTTTTTGGTCCATATCAAAAAAAAAGAAAAAGTTGTAGCATAAACTCGACCTTACATAATAAAAACAATATATGTATATATATATCCTCGATGGCGTAATTGCATCAATCATAATCACCAACCGAAATCATTCATTGGCCTTGCGACTCAGGAAGCTTACAGCCTCGAGGCAGTAAGCTAGTAACCAGTAGCCCAACCTTCTAAACACCACCTAATGAAACCCCAAAAGAAAAAAGAGGTGAAAATATAAAAACCAAAACAATGTACATTAGTTCAAGTTTGCTTTCTTTCAACACCAAATCTAACATAAACAACGTAAAGATAATATCCATAAGAGAACGAAATGATATCACAAGCTATTTCCGAAAACTCCAATATTTTCAAGTTTCAACAACTACAAACAAATTTATAAACAGATACATTTTTTAGACCCAACCTTGTTTGTATTTGCGGAAGAGATCCTCAGTCTGTGCATTCCTAAACGCACTACACGCAATGACATAAACCCATATGAGAACAACGACAGTGATGATAAGTATGAGATTTGCTTTACGCCACTCTTTTCTAAGGTTCCCCAGTAGACCAGCTTTGCATGAGTTGCAATTGTAACAAAGCTGGCTTTGATCGTTGCTCCATAAGTAACAGTCCGCGTCTGCAGCCATGTTGGAAGGGTTTAGCCACAGTGTTGGGTTCACAAAGTTGTAGCCACACGCGGTCGGTGGTTTGCAGCAGCCGGACTGTGAAACAACAAGACGTTGAACAAAATGTTATAATTAGATATGAAAACAACAGAACTATACTGCCTTGTGTAAGAACAATAAATAGTTACTTTTCAAATTAATGAATATATGATAATCCTTCTCTGAAGATATCTTTCAATATATATGTGCTATACTATAAGCTTGGCGAGAACATGTATATATATATGATCCTGTAACATGGATTTAGGCCTATGTATTCTGAAATATTGTGCTCTAATTGCTTCAAACGCAAGTTTTACGTTTACTATTGAAAACCATAATTCACATTTCTGTAATATAAACCTAGAATTATAATATGTTTCACAGTGTAAACACAAACTCTACCATATGCGTTTGGCGTTTGTGTTTACAGAGAATAAATAATTTTTGTTTAACATGCTCTAAGGTTATGGGTTGGATAAAAAAGTATACACAAAACAAAATGCAAACAAACACAATCATGATATAAAACAATGAAACCTAAACAATTGCTTTAAGTGTAAAGTAAATAAGGAGAGGAAAAACACTTGAATCTTATCACAGAATAATCTTCATATTCCTTATGAGTAAAATTTGGTTTTCACTCGAGGAAGAGAAATTGTATAGTTCTTTCCTAGAAATCTATTTATTTCTTCCGTCTCAATTATTCAAATAAGAAAAAGAAAGTGGGACAACATGGGAGGGATATTTAATTATGTTTCATGATGGAGATAAAGACTTGTGATTTGTAATTATTGAATCAAATCATTGGTCCAATATTTAATAATGCATGTCTAGTGACTAACGATAACTCAGTCAAAACCTCATCATCTAGGCTTATTTAATTATTAGTGCTTGGTTCCAATCTTGTTACAGTGACAATGGACTAGGATGACAACTTCCTAGAAATTTAGTGACGAAATATAGTTAGGATGATATATAATACAAATTTACCGGAATTTCTGATTCGTTAAGAAGATAAGAAAAGTAGATGATCTTATTTCCCACACAACTAAGTCTTAATTTCGATAGAGTAATACCAAAATCTTATTCATATATAACAAAAACCTTCAAGACTCGACGCTACTACAAGGATATCGTGGAGCAGATGAACTTGCAAAGAACTCTTTGTCTTCCCTTTTGACTCTATCTAATTATCCTTTTAATTTACCTGTAATCTCATCTCCGAACCGAGTCGCTGAACCGGACCGGAATGTAACATTTTCCAATTAATCATAACGAAGTGGTTTGACAAAAAAAAAAAATATAACAAAAACCTAAGAATTTATAGTTCCTACTTCCTTTGGTCAGTATATTGTTCGAATAAAAAAGTTCCTATACCCTTAATTACTCCATGTTTCAAGCTTAAAAGACATAAAAGTTAATTTTAAGATTGATTTTAATAAATATAATTTGAATGGAAAAAGTTGGAAATTTTGTCAAGTTTTGAGTTGGGATATAAAAAGACTTATCCAAAGTGAATGGGATCATTGAATTTTGTGAGTGAGATAGTGACAAAGGACAAACATTATAAATAAACAGATAAAACATATTTTATCATGTACCATATTGTGGGTGCATGGGTGGGTCCTTATGATAGTGTATAATTTTGAATTCTGATTATATCTTAATCTTACTACATAATCTTTTGGACTTGGTCTCAATCAACTTCTACACCAGTCTACTAGGCATAAATATGTTTCAATAATGGTGATTGCATATGGCCTAAATTATCACAAAATGTCACTAACTACGATATGTTAAGAAAACTAATGTTTTATTTTCCACTCCAACACTAGAATACATGATATTAATTAGGTCAGAAACCATTTTTTTTTTTTAGTTTTTTCAAAGATAAGGAGATATACAAAACAAAATATAACTTAAAGCTGCAAACCAAAAAAAGAATATAGAGAATAAGAACAATGCTCTTTTGGACTTCACAAAAGATAAAGAGAAATTTTATAACTTTATGATATAAGCCACATACTTTACTTATTTTTTTCCTTTGAAAAATGGACCTTTCTTTCTATTCTTTTGCAAGAACAAGAACAAACCGTAGGTCTCACATAATCTAGAGATTTACAAAACATTCTCTTTTACTTCGTATCTTATCTCCATTAATCATCTAATACTACTTAATTAAACCCAAAATGATTCGTTGGAAAACCAATATTTAGTCTAGATTTTAACTTTAAAAAGTCGGTCACGGTACTATCTGTCAACTAATCTTTGAATATTTAGTCTAGATTTTAGCAAGAAAAGTTATTTTACAAGTTACCTATCAAGTATCAATAATGAATAATCATGTAGAGAGATGTACTAAGCTTTTATTTGACTTATGGACGTATTAAGTGCGATAATGACTTAAATATTTCGTAAATGCATCATAATTAGTATGAAAATGCATCATACCTAAAGTTGCTAAGCATGTTAAAACTGTCTTGCTTCTTGGATTCTTTTTTTTGGGTCCAAAAACACTATTATTTTTGGCCTAAAATGTTAGCCTAATGGTTTTTATAGTATCACCAACCAATTCAAATTCGGTAAAGTGCGGGAGTATATAAAATGTTTTCTGAGTTAAAGCACAAAGACAAAAAAAAAGAAGCAGTTCCACTTTTTTACTCGAAAATGTTACTTAGAGAAATTAAACTTTTTAACGTTAAAATGATAAAATAATATTAAATGAAATTTTGCATAAAGTCAAATAAATAAAAACCAAAAAACCTCTAAAATGCTACACTCCTATATGAACAAAAAAAAGACTACCAAAATGAATATGTCGCTGTTGAGTGTTGAGTCTGACTACTGTCTTAATATGATTCATTTACCCATAATCCTAACCTACTTTAATTAACCACAAGTTGCATAACAAGTAACAACTACCACAATACAGTAATACACCAACAAAAAAAATTATGGAGGGAGACAAATCAAACAAAGTAGAAGTTGAGGGGTTTCTTAAGAAAAAAAAAGAATAAAAGAAGAAAGAGAACATGCCTGGAGAGGAGTGATCTTATTAGAGGAGTAGAACTGATCGGCGGTGATGAACTCTTGGTTGAGTTTAGGACAAACGTTAGTATCAGCCAAACAAGCCCTTAGCCTCACCCAATTCTTGGAATCAACAACGTTCTCCTTCAGCCAATTCGAGAACCCTTCAACTCTATACTCTTTGTAGCCTCTACCCGGAACCTGATACGATCCATCGGGTCGGGTCACGACGAACGCAAATATCAAAACCACCAGCAAAAGCCCGATCAGTATCGCCATACAACACAAGTAAACTGCCAGCAAAGTCTCCTTGTACCTGAATTTGAAAGCTCAAAGTTTAGATCTTTAACTCACTCTGTTTTCTCTGTAAATTTCATTAAAAAAAAAAAATTGTTATTTTGATTGTTACTTGTAGGCGCCGATGAAGCCGGTGGCGGAGACGACAAGTATGAGAACGCCGAGGACGACGACGGGCCAACGGAGGAGATTAACGCACTCGTTGTCAGGCTTTGAAGCTAGCCATATACCTGACGCCGTTATTGGTATGGAACAGAGTAAAGCTAGTAAGTTCAGTATCGCCGTTAAGTTATTCGCTAACGCCATCAAAATTCTCTCTCTCTCTCTCTGACTTGTAGAAGATTCGAGCTTTTTTTTGTTTGTTTGTTTTTTTATAGAATGAAAATGAAATAATGAGAGTGAGAGGAGTGTTTGTTGTCTCTGTTTTTAGACTTATGAAGGTCGGTGGTTAGAGGTGGTGGGATGTGTGAAACCTCTGTTTACCCCTATTTACACAAAACGAGGTTCGGTCCGTTCCGGTCCGGAAAACTCAATTTCCGGTTTGATGTTGATTTAAAGGGAGTGGGTTATTATTTTATTCGATTAATTAAACATAGAAATGTTTGGTTTATGATGGAAAGTAAACTGGTAAAAAGGGATAATTTTTAGTTTCACTTTAATGCGATGTAATAAGGTGAACTCTCTGGTGGTCGGACCGGCTTTTTGGGTTTTAAGGAGTGGAATCATGTCACATGGTCTGATGGATGGACGGACACGCGGAGACACGAGATTACTTTTTTTGTTGGCTTTGAAAGCGAGTTTGTGAAACAGACGCGCGTTTGTGCGCGTTGTTACTGCTTTATATCGAAGAAGATTCTTCTATTCTGTGTAAGTAGTTGATCAACCAACGAGAACTAACCACGTGGCGTCAACGACTTTGTGTGATTGCGTTGAACGTTGTTGTTTCCGACAGAGAATGCAAAATGGAGTTTTGGAGCACGATTTGTCTTAAGCTTGATGAGGGAAATGTCGAGTAATGATCAAGATTCAAGAGGTAGGCTTTGCTTTTAATTCAGAGGATTGGTATTTGGTGCACACAAGCTGCTCGATAGAATGTGTAAACCAAAATTACTGATTAAATTTTATTATTTTCTCATCTGGTTTTTGATATGGAATAAGATGATGGGGGAAGTTGTGGGTAACATTAAGCGTCTGCGTTGCGTTACATGTTGACATCTGATACCTCAATTTACTAGCTCATTGTCTAATCATAAGATCAAAAACTCTTCTTTTTGGTATGGTGAGGGGCTCTTGAGGAATTTGATGAGCCTGCTTCAGCTTTGGTTTGGAACTTGTTAAGTGAAAGTGACGAAAGAAGAGCTTCGTTGCCCCAGCCAGATTTGGTTCTTAGAGGAGTTTTGGTGTTGGTGTTCCCATTGACATTCAGGAAGGATGGGTTCAAAAACTTCATTTTCAAGGTGATGTTCGGTAGGGATAGAGGTCAAACAAGTTTCTGAATTCTGATGGGCTCGGTTAAGGATTTCAAAGTTGTCATCAAGGCTTGTGTAGTCAAAAGAGCATGAGAGGAAAATATATTACTTTTGAATGGAACAGAGTGGTCACATATTTGTGAACTGATCATCCCAGGTGACGAACATTATTACAAAAAGTAATAATAATATACTAGATTCGGACCGCACGTACGTCCGAGATTGATTTAAAAGTTAAAGTTATTATTAGATTTGCAGTATATTATGTATGTGCAGGATCATGTTTATAAACAAATTTTTAACGAATATTATTAACATTTATCATCCTAACTCGTATTAGTATAGTATTTGATATGTTTTTATTTTCTTTTAGACAAATGAATATTTGTTTTGTTATCAGTATAAACAACTACAATAATAATAAAAGAGAAAATAGAATAATAATTTCTGGACAAAAAAATTGTCACGCCCCATAAATGTCATATATATTTTATTTCATAACCATGATTTAAATAATAATTTACCCATTTGATATTGTATATTTTAGTCCAACCGATAAAAAAAATAAGTAGAAGATTCAGATGGGATACTCGTACTTCATGTACTTTTTGTTTGAATATTTAATTTTTACAAATTAGTAGACATTATATAAATTTTATTTATATTTCTCAAAAAAATTATCTATTAAACTGGATAAAATCTGCTATAATGATCAAAACTTCCTAAACTCGATAACCTAAATTGTATAGCATGACAAACCCACATTAATAGGCTTACCTCGTATTGGTTTTGCTATTTCTTTACCCGTGAAAAACTCGTCCCCAAAAACCACAGGAGCAATATCTACATTCTTCCTGTTGAATTTGCAAAAACCCGTGGGTAACATGTATTTCAATTTAAAAAATTTATAATCTATGATATATGTCTTAAGAGATCGGGTAAAAGTGTATTTTATGTTTTGATAGTCACAAACTCTCTAAAATTTTCAAAAGTACTCAAATTTTCCATTCCAAAGTTATATATTTATCTATTACAAAGTTGCTCTTATTCAAGTTAGATTTTGAGAATATAATATGACTATTAAAAAAACGTTTTAGCCTGTTACCCAAAATTTTATATATTCATGTGTGAAAAAAGTAAAACTATTTCCGTTTAAACTTGATATTTATTCATTGATATTTATTAATGAAACTTATCCTTATGCATCAACACAGCTACGGTAATTATTTTGGTACGATAAGTTTTTTGGTTTTAGTTGGTATGATAGCTTCTTTTTGCCCAAAAAAAAGTTGCTATGATAGGTTCTATATTTATGCAATCTAATTATTTAAAATTGATAATTATCTTTCCAAAATTTTATTGTACATATTGGTTCTTATAAGTTTCGATATGAGATTTTAACAAATACTCTAAAATATGTTTTGTTTAGTTTGATTGTCGCAATTTAAATAACACATAAATAAATGAAAATTAACAAAAATGTGAATTTATAATTTAAAAATGATTTGATAAAATATATTAATAAACATTTTGATTTTTTTTTATATTGTGGATGGTTACACAAATCTACTATACAATTATGTTGATTATCAATCACTTTTTTTTTTATCAACAATTGATTATCAATCACTTAAAAAGTATATTCTTCATGATTAAAGTCCTTTGACAATACTCTTACATGTATTACCTTTGACACAATATACTGGTATCTTCATGTATCTGTAATAAAATGAAATTTAAAATATCAAATCTTAATTAAAGATATAATTTCATAAACATAAACAAAACAATGAGTTGTTGATTGGCGAGGATTCATCAACCATGATGTAAATGGGAACCCTCTTCAAGGATGAAAAATATTAGAATACTAAAAACATAATAAAAAACTAATAAGAGTAGTTCAAAATAGAAAATAAATGGTCACATATATTTTTTTGAGTTAAACATGAATTTTTGAACCCTGTAAAAATACAGTTAAACATAAAAAAGTTTCATAGTATTTAAAAAATAATTTTACAAAATAGAAAAGAAGTATGCATACTAAATACTTTTAAATTCAAACCACTGTTTATAAGTGATGATCTCTTTATTATTTCACCCGATAAAACAACCTTCAATATATCTTACATCATGATTAGGATCTACCATCGTTGGTAGCCATTTTAATATACAAAATTAGAGATTTCAAGTAGGATCGGGTACACTAAACTTTGGCTCTGATTGGTACAAGACTTTTAAGACTTTAAAAAAAAACTAAAGTTTTGACAGCCATTTATTTGCCAATCATACTTTTTTGACTTTAATTTTTTTAAAGCTTTGTAAGTCACTTGTTTTTTTTTCTTCCTTGTTTTCTCAAAATTTTTAAAGCGTCAAAAACAGGCTTTAAAATTAAAAAAATATAAAACTTTATTTTTTTTCCCCATTATATTTAAAAGCTCTCCAAAAGTTTATATATAAATTTTACATAAATTATTTTTACACGTTAATTATTCTTTTTTTTCTCCTTCTTTTAAGATCCATTTTAATAATTATTATTTTTATTTTCATTATCATCATTTTAATATACTTTAATAATAAAAGTAACAGCTTCAGTTTTAAAATTATTTGTTACCAATCAAATTTTAAGAGTTAAAGTTTCTACAGTCAAAGCATCTACAACCAAATTCTCTACAGCTAAAATTTTAAAGTTAAAGTCTTTACAGCCATAACTAACAGCCGTTACCAATCGGGGCCTTTGTCTAGGATGGTTATATTTATAGTGGAGGTCAGCGGTTCCATCAATAGGATAAATGCAATTGATACCACATATTTTCATAAAAAATTTAGTATTTTCGTTCCTATATTTACGATTTTTAAAATTGAAAATGTCTATGATTTAGGTGATGGTAATTAATGTTTTGTGCACATTTGGTAAGTAGATAATATATTTTTAAGATTTTGAATTTGATCCTAATTAGGGGTGTCAATCGGGCTGGCCCGGTCCGGCCCGGCCCGAAACCCGTAAAACCCGCATATGTTTGAGCCCGGCCCGGTCCAACCCGAAATATTTCCGAGCCTATGTTTCAAAGCCCGAGCCCGGCCCTAACAGGGCTACAGGGCTTCTCGGGCTTTTTCGGGCTTATCTTATCGATCAAAAATTCAAACTTATAAGCCTTAAAAAGCAGTGTTTAAAGGTGCACTATAAAACAAATCAATCAAAAATTTAATAACTCATCTATATTTACTACAACCAACTTAATTTAATAGAAAATGTTTAAAACTAAATAAAATTTCGATACTTTAACCAAATAAACCAATATATATAACTCATATAAAATATCATTAATAAAAATATTAAAGTATAAAATATGGTTATTGAGTATATATGAAAACTAGGATTATAATTTGAAACTTTATTTACAATAAATTATTAATCAAATATTGCAATCAAATAAAAATGTTAACAAAAAGGTACAAATATATTTGTTAAAGGGCTTTTCGGGCTGGTCCGAGCCCGGTCGGGCTAAGCCCGAAAAATCCTATAACCCAAACGGGCTGAGTCTGAATGGCCTGATTTTTTCTGGACATATATATTTAAACCTGAACCCCGTGTTTTTCAGGGCCGGGCCGGGCCAGCCCGCGGGCTTTGGCCCCAATTGACATGCCTAATCCTAATGACTCATATCCTAAACAATTCAAAATATGGTTAATATTTAAATTCATAATTGTTAAGATTTGGATTTGGAAAGTTTGAAATGTAATTATTGAAAAGATCTCACGTATGGTTAGTATTTGTTGATTGCATATCTTTATATCTGTTATAGTATGTGATAATTAATAGAGATTATGATTTTTCAAAGATTTCCGTAAACTGATTAAATTCATTTTTACAACAAAAAAAGATCTGTAGGAAATTTCTTTGTTTGGTTCTGATTGGATACGAAAATATCTGTTAATTGTACCTGTTTGGTTTCAAGAATTAAACATATTCTTATTCCTTATTTGAGTGGCATTTCATTATAATAATCTCTAACTCTACGTCTTTGTGTTAAAAATGATTCCCTTAGATAGTAGTAACGTGACATGTATCTACTTTCAGATTACTAGAAAGATGTATCCGTTCCTTAAATAATTTATCTCTGCATTAGTAAATTAGAATACGCTTTGTTTAAGTTTGACATAAATGGGCCGTATTGGGCCAGCTTTAAACCGCCTACAAGGGAAGATGCAGGAGCGTCCGATTAGAGTATCTAACGGATCAACGGTCGATCCAGCATTAATAATATTAACGCGTTTACTGTCAAGACTCTCAAGACACAACGGATTAATAATTGGGAATATGCAGTGGATAGCATATTTTTGAGACTTATTAAAGAAACTACCACAAGTGTCACTGTGGATGTCGCTTGGCCCGTAGTTAATTACCAAGCTGGCCTTCAGTAGATGACCTCTTTCTAGGGAACATATATTATAGGGGGATATAATTTTATTATTTAATAGGTTAAGAGAAGGGATAAGATAATAGAGGATAGACCGATTTAGGACCACATATTTACCCGTTCGTAACAGTAAATATATTTTGCTATTGGTAGAAGGTGTGTTTGCCCAAACATATCTTCTCACTGACCCTTCAGTTGTCTCGCCAAACAATTCGCAGAGAGTTCTAAGCGTTTGACATCCAGTATCAGCAAGTAGTAGGGTACAATTATTTTTCGTTGGGTTGGAGCTTCTCCTGTAAGATCTTCCCTACTCAGCCCCATCATTTTTTGGGAGTGTGTGGAACGCAAGCGGATCTCTGTCCCACTGTTTTGTCGTCTACTTTCAAATTCGTTAACCCAAAAAAAGACAGGTATAATCAAAATAATTATCCCTATTTCCCTTATACCTGTGTGTTAGTTTTGCAGTGGTAAATTTGACAAACATCTATTTGACCGATACAGTTCATGGAGAATTCAGTCATGCCGCTTCGGCTGTTCAAAGAAGGTGCAGAACCAAATGGTGAACGTGTCCAGTCGTATAGCGAATTAGCTTACCTTGAAGGGATAACCTCATCATTGTTACCTGAGGATTTGAATTTCTTGAGATCTTCTCAATTTGGCAAACTGCTTGAGATTGTCGACGGTTCGGCTTTCTCAGGTAAGCTTGTACACTTTCTGTTAACCCACCAGTTGGTTGTAAAGAAAAAAGCAGAGTTGTGGGTTGTATTTGCCGGTTCTCCTATTCGATTCTCTCTGTCTGAATTCCAAATGGTAACTGGCCTTAATTGTGAGAAACCTCCAAACGAGAAAGCTAGAAAGAGGAAACGGGTAGTCGGACCTGGTAGATATTGGTACAGTCTTTTTGAGCGGCCTGATGTTTCTGTAGAATGGGTAGTTTCCAGACTGAAGAAGCGTTTGGTACCCGACCGTGATACCAGAATAAGATACGCACTGCTCGCCATAATTGACGGCGTGTTGTGTCCAACCTCAGGAAAAGCGAAGATTTCCCCTGTTCATGTTGATATGGTAGCAGATATATCCAAGTTCCTGGAGCACCCATGGGGGACTAAATCTTTTCAAATGACCTTGGCCAGCATAAAGGCAAGGGGGCCCGAGAAGTTGAATAAAAAGTCAGTGTCTCTGCAAGGATTTCCACATGCTTTGCAAATGGTTCTCCTTCAATGTGTCCCCAATATAAGGGAATTACAGTTCCCTGAAATAGATGTGGACGAGTATTCTGATATTGAAGAGGAAGTCCCCGAACCGGAACATCTTTGGAATTTGAAGTTGGACATTGTTTGGAAAGTCGACGCAAAAGCTAAGGTGAGTTTAAATTTACTAGTGTTTTTCATATCTATATGTAACTGTTTCGAAATAAGTACATGTGTTTTAATGTAATAACATGTATTCTATAGTTGTCATCTTGTTTTTTTTTAGTGAATTTCGTTTTATTAAAAAAATATCATCACTAATGTTATATATATAGCACATACGTAGTCTTCTCTACCATATAAAACAACTCTTTTGTGATATTTACACTTAGGTGGTAAATGAGAATCCAACGGCAGTGTATTTTTTTCTTTTCTTTTCAGTGTAACGTCACCCCCATCCTCGCAGCGTCTGCACCAGGACAGCCGTCAAGTAGTAGTAGTTGGATGGAGGATGAGGAAGACAGCCATGTGGACAATATGGTGAAACTAATAAGCAATGGCCATAAATTTACCACTTCCATGTTTTCCGGTGGTTTACTTTCTGCTGAAGTTTCGGTTGAACAAAATGACAACAGTGATGTTGGTAGCACGCATGACTCAGACGCTGCAAATAATCTGAAAGCCGAGAAGAAGAGTTTTGCGTGTAAGAAGAGTCACAACGTTGAAGACACAAGTGAGCATATCGAGAAGGGGATTAAACAGTATGTTGACATGCGCGCACAGCTTTTGGAGAAACGGCTTTTGCAAGCAATCGAAGACGCGGAGGTGCGATTGCAAACTACCTTCGCCACAATTGAAAGTAGAGTTAACAAAAGGGATACTCAGTCAGTTCCTGGAAACATTGTCTCTACCAAAGATACGGAGGAACCCTCTGTTCGTAGAGGAGAGGAGAATTTAGGGCTGGCAAAAGACGCGTCAACTGGAATAGCAGACAATATCATTGGTTCTGTATTGGCTGCTGTCGATAAAACGGTTTCAGTAAAAGAGGAGCAGCCCGTAGAACGGTTGTGGCATAGCATACTGGTAAACACTGTTTGGTACACTTGGGAAACCACTTTAACCTAATCGAATTCTAGATGGGACCATCTTTTTATCGTCTGATTAACCCCTCAATATATTTATTTTGCAGAAAAGATGTGGAGGCACTGCAGTTGACAAACTTTGTGTTGCAGAACTCAAAGCTTCCCCCTCGTTACTTCCAAGTAAAAGGCGTAAAAGTCTTTCTGCAGACGCCGATGTTTCAACTGCAATGGAGGGCCAGGTGCAAAGCAAATCTGATGGGAAGCGACCGGTATTATTAAAAATTAAAGTATTTAGTGTTCTATTGACCTTACGGTTTTAACAGTTGATTATAGGGTTGTATCCTAATAGTATGAGCTTTTTAGTAAAGTTGTTAGAGCTCATGTATATATACAATGTTATGTTGTGGTTGATTTAATTATTGTTTCCCCATAGCAGATTTATTCCACAGATGTGTTACCTGAAGTAAAACTAAGTGGCGTTCAAAGTGAGACTGTCTCCTCTATTCGGAGTGCCACTTTTGCAGATGACCATGGAGATGTTCTTTGTGAGGATTTAAGTACGACTATAGGTGGTATGGGTAAGAAAATCAACGTCGCAAATCTCCCGGTAAGTGTGTCATTTTCGTGATGCAAGAACAGTGGATTGGGGACACATCGTGTCCCCTCGGCTTATTAAAGATGCAAATACCAATGCTTGTAATCGGTTGCCAGGCTGTAGATAGCGTGCATAGTATGTCAGACTCACCAACGATTGTGAGCAGAGTAGGATATGACGTTGAACAGATGCAGAAACTATGCCGTATTACTGCTTCGATGGGGTAACTGTAGGAAAAAGATAGTGGTCTACGCTTTGATTGGTTGTTGACCTTATGGTCACACTATGCAGTATTTTTCAAATATCTGATAGTGGTCTCTACTTGTGTTTGGTTTACTAGGGAGATTGATTTTGGTGTCGGACGTCAACTAAGCAGCAGGGAGGTACTTGATATTCTCGAGTTAAAGTCGCCACTCACACCGCCGGTAAGCACCCTAACTCAACATTCTAATGAACTATTTCCCTTTCCAGTATCTTGTATGAAAATGTATTGGTGTTTTTGTAGATTATGGACCTGTTATTAAATACGGTCCGGATTGGGTGGGAAGCAGTACCTCATGTTGGTGCACATGAGAGTGTTGCTTTTCTGGATGCAACATTTGTATCTGAATTACTGAAGCACTACACGAAATTTACCAAGTCAACTGATAAGGGCATGTATGCGTTTGATGAAGACATTTTAAGCTGCACCCCAACTGGGATTGAACGTGTTTACATGTCCTTCATGGCTGATAAACAGCATTGGGTGGGATTATGCGTGCATCTTTCAGACTGGCGTATATATGTTATTGATTGTTTTACTTCTTCGTCTCGGGAACAAAAGCTGAAGAGTGTTGTTAATCCTTTGGGGGAGATGTTGCCCTACTTGATTCGTTATGCGACTGGAAAGGGTGGGAAAAGAAGTGGTGTTTATAAACCCATGAGTGTGCAGAGACTGAATAATATCCCCCAAGCTTGTTTTGGTAGACACTCTGGTGTGATGTCTGCACTTTTGCTCCAAAGACACGCAGTTGGAGGTGTAGAAGCATGCAAGGATGTGAACATCAATGACGTCTTCGATGCTGCAAAGAAGTTCATCGTTACGGCTTACGAGCTCGCTAACACCTCTCCCTAAAAAGACGGCAATCTTGGAGATAATGTTGTCTTGCCTACGCGTCCTTGGTCCTTAAGTCGTTTGTATTTGCATGTGTCATTTTTCAAACGTCTGACATTTTTAGCATCTGTGTTTGTAGACCTTCTATTCCTCTCATAAAGTATTTAGTGCTACGATTGTTAAACTGATAACAGTAGTTCGAAGTATTTACAAGAAGCTATATTTAAGAAGTACATGTGTTTTTGATCTTTTATTTGAATACTCTGAATTTGTTTTCAGTGGTAATCATACATGGTTATCTGAAATAGTACTCGAGTAAGGCATTATAGCACTCCGCATAGTTATCCTGTACATGTACTGATAATCGACCATGGCATTGACCTATTGTTGTTTTCACTTGCACCCTGATATATATATGTATAGCATTACAATTCTATATTTTTAGGAAAAGCATATAGTCCGAAATGACCTATTTTATAAAACATATTATGTTGCAGTACATTTATGTAGCAAAGCTACATTACGCGGAACATAAGTTATAGATATTATTACACATTCAGCAGAAGGTTTCATTTAAAACGAGTAAAGGGAGTCTTAATTTTCCCCTATTTAGCGAACCACCTCCAAATCTTCACCTACTTTCAAGATTGCAGTAGGCGCTGCTGGATAATAAACCAGTCTAACATCATTTGCAGAACTCTTTGGAACACCAGTGTATGTAGCATTCCTCACACCTGTTGTGGATATTATGGACATCCGAACAGTCAGGGACGGGTCCATTCCATGAGCGGGCGTAAGCAGTTCCATCCTTTACTCCCATGCGTTCCACTGACGCCAAAACAAAGTCACCCATAGCTAAAACATCTCCCCATGGGTAGCTGAACAATACATCCGTGAAGAACTCTCCTAGCTCTTTCTCTCCAGAACAGATTGCCAGCATCGCCATTACAAAAGTTGCCTCTGGGACAAGGTTAACAGCTTTGAATATTTGTTTCTTGGCCAAACAAATATCCTTCTCCCAAACAGCATACCTCAGCCCTTCCAAGTAGTGCGCCTCTGGTTTATTAGCCGCCAAAGCTGCTTCAAACGTTTTCCGGAACATCCCTTTTTTGGACATCAGCGATGGATGTTCTAGGTACTCCTTCATTAGACCAGTCCACATTATTTGTATTGAAATTTTGTATGTGTTTGGTTGTTTTGGTGGTGTTGTAGGTTTGATTACAACTGATCCACCATTGTTTATATATTGGAGGTCACATTTATTGTCAAATGTGGTTGGTTGGTGTGCTGGTAGAGAAGTGGCTGTCTTAAATTTTACCAGCCACCAAACGAAACCCAAACCTATGATTACACTAACTCGTTTAACAGATTAACTAAACATTGGCATTTTGTAAAACAACATCTAACCTGAAATGATATTTGCCAAATTTCCTAAACCCTAAATCCAATATTTGGTCCCAATATAATTGATTGAAGTCAAGGCTTCCTACTTCAGGGAGTGGCTGAACTCACGTTTAGTTGATATGAAGCTATTTCTCCTGGTTTTAATTACATGATATCTAAATTTTATAAAACATAAGCAGTAGTACATAAAACCATCCCGTTTCATAATGTAGCATTGATTTTACACAGAAAACAAATTCCAAATAGCACTAGTACGACCACAAAAAACATTGGGGGCAGATTGCAATATTTACAACAAAAGGCCACATACGGCTTGTGCGAAGCACTACGGCTACTACTTGAGTGCATTTAGTCCTCTGCTTCTGTCGCCACACTAGAAGCAATGACTCTATGCTACTTTGTACATGGAATCAAGTAGCGTCCATTTCTTTAAACTCCATCGACGATGGACTTCCCCTTCATAGCTTAATACTCTGTACAAACCAGGCAACGGGATGGTAGGATGCCCTGGTAATAGAGACTTGTTTAATTTCAGTAACTAAAGTGAACAATGCGTATATTTAAGAAAGTTGTATGTCATTAAGAGTCTGCCTAATTGACTAATAAGGACAATCAAATACGAAAGAAGTTGCTAACCTTTATATAGGCATTTTGCACGTTGCCCTATTATGGCCTGTGCCGGTGCAACGTGAACAGCGTGTCACAACTCTTTCTCTAACCTGTGATTTAAAAGACAATGCAGGATTCATAAAGGATTGACAAGAACGGTGTAAAAGGAAAACATCATGCGTGTAAAAATGGTTTACCGGGAACTCTCCACGAGATGGGATGCGTTTCTTCTTTGGGCGCCCAGGAGGCCTGCGAGTTATGGGTGGAAATAACATCAAGGAGCCTACAGCATCTGGAAGTGTTCCAGCTTCTCGCACATCAGGGACGGGTTTAATAGAGTTTTGGTAGGACATCCGCCAATGGTTTACCGAGTACACTGGCGCCGTAATCCCATGGATGGGGAGCCCTTCTGCAACAGCTGCAGATATTGCGTGAGGGCAAGGTAGTCGCAATAAATCAAATGCCTGCAGGAACACGTTCTGTCTACAAGTTTGACATAATGGGAAACCTCCCCGGTCCCGATAACCTCATACTCAAACTTATCAACACGCTTAACCCCAAACCTGACAGACTTTTCAAAGTTCTGGTGGATCACTTCTCTCAGCTTTGGTGGGATTTCAGAGATTTCAGACCTACCAGCTTCACGCCGCATTGCAAACCAACTACATTTTTTTATTAAATCGTTTATTATTATCTATATATACATTTTTGAAGTACATTTTGGGTTCTACCCTTTTATTTATACTTATTTAAATTGTTATTTTGCAAAATTGATCCCTAAACAATTCAAAAAACTCAATTAGCAAAATCAAAGAAATCTACCAAAAACGTAATATTTTATTGCCTGTAGATCAACAACATATCTATAAATTTACTATAATCTCTTAAATTTTTAATGTTTGAACCGATTTTCCATAACAAAATAATTCACAATCTCTACATAATAAGCTATTAATTAGCATTAATATTCAAAAAAGATTTTCAAGATCTCAAACTTGCTCAGCAAGATTTTCTCGCTTTTTATATTCAGATTTGATCATTTGAACCAAGTCCATTTCGGGTTGGTCATATCAGCATTTGCTTTTATGATAAAGATGTTAATCTAGCAAAAAAAAAACAATTGCTTTGGTGAGCCTTTCAATAGCTTATGTTTCTAGATAACAACGAAAGAGAATGACTTTTGAGTTTATTTTCATTTACTAATTTGTTTTTTTACTTCTGTGCAGGATTATTTGATTTCCTCAGTTAAAAATTTCAATTTGACAACATGACGTCCGACCTATCTATAAACAAAGGCAGATGATTTTTACCAGGTATATCGTACTAAAGCCTTTGTTGGTTATTTTTACAGGTATAATTTATATATATTCATTACTTAAAGATTTCAGTTTTAGGTATAATTTGTATATATTCATTACTTAAAGATTTCAGTTTTTTAACACTAAAAATCCTTTTTTGAATGAGTAAGTTGCTATATTTCATGTGATTCGATGAGGTATATGTGATAAATAATATTTTCAATTTGAAATATCTATTGACTCTCCAAAATCTCTAACCGTGTCTTTGCAGCTCTCCAAACATTGCGTTCATCGGTAAGCCGATGATAAGGAAAATACAAGAATTTTCTAACAAAAATGAAACAACAATATCTTCGTCATATTTGTTTAAAATTTTAAATCTTCTACAATCAAATCAATCTTAATTTTTGTTTACCAAAACTGCTTACTAAATATGTAGGAAATATACTTATTTAAATTTCCTGTTTTTTAATTATAAAACTATTGTATATACTATAGTTTATTTATGTATTTATTTCCATCAAATACCTAAATCGTGCGATTAGAATATTAACTAAATATTTGACAAAAAAAGAATATTAACTAAATTTTTATCATTTATTTTACCTCTCAACAATATGTATCCGAATATAAGAAATCGGATCTGCAAACAAGTAAATGCCATAAATTTCGCTTTAATTGTTATACATATATTTGAAAGAAAAAAATTATAGAAACTAATTAACTCTGCTTTACTTCCTAGTAAGAAAATAAATATGCGGCTTCACTATGATGGGCCTTAACCTATCCGTGTTTGTTAGTTTTAAATATGTTTATTTTTTCTGCTCATGTTTATAAAATGAGACAAAGAAAGACCAAAAAAAAATCTAGAATTCTTAACTTCGAATCAAGGGAAACTAATAATTAAATAGTGATTTGAAAGTTTGTATCCGGATTATATTGGTTCTTTAGACGAACTATATAACTATACCATATATAAGAAAAATTTAAACTTTAAAATGTTATGAAAATCAAACTTTAAAATTTTTTAAAAATATTACAGGACAATATTAAATGGTGAAACAAGTTCAGATCACTATTAATAATTTGAAACTAGCTAATGACCCGCGTTGTTACCGCGGAGAATTTTTTATTTATTTTGTTATTTGTTAATATGTTTATGTTGTATCATTCATTTACATATTATATAATATAGTACTAAATGGTGAGTTTTGTTTCATAGTAAATTACTAATAGGTAGGCCTGGAAACTACTACCGATATCCGTATTCGACCCGTTTTTTGGTTTGTATCCGCTCCATGAAAAGGTACCCATAGCTTTAGGATTGAGTGAAAGATATAATAATTATATTATCCGTGAATAATGATCGAGTATCAGATATTAATTTAGTTTTTGAGTGTCTCGTTACCCGTCTCATTACTCGTTTTATTACCCGACTCATAAATACACGTTAATATTTTGTAGAATAATGTTACCAGTGAAGGAAATATTTATGTAAATTTAGATTTGTTTGTTACAAAATAATAGTAGAAAAATTATTAATTCTATACATTTTATAAAATCATAGTATATTTTATTTTGCTTAAGGTCATATTCTGATTTTGACCCGTAGTTGGTACTACTATTTTGGTTTGGTGCAATATCAAATTCGTTAATTATACATTTGGTAAAGCTAAAAAAACCCAACAAAACATGTATTGACCCGTGATTTGGTATTACAAATTAATATGATCGTGTTTAGAGATCTTAATATGCCAAATTTACAAATTGAAGTTATTGCCTTATTGGTATAACATGTTATATATTAATTTTATAGGTGAAAAATACAATTAGGTTATGTATATTATCAACATTATACACTTATTAGTATTGTTTATATAGTGAATATTATGTATAAACAATTAATTTTTTGACAATTAAATTGTTTGTTATTATTTCCTAAGATTTATGAAACAATAAATAAGTTTTAATATTTTGTAAACAAATCTAAACTTTTTTTTGTTTATTAGAATAATTAAAATATAATAGCGTTTTCGTAATATGTCACATCGGAACTGGTTAAATTTTTAACAACATAGCTTAAATAAGTATATATATATATATTTTAAAAATAGAAACAATGTTGTATCTTAATTTTAATATATATTTGTTATTATTAAATGATTTAGATATGTAAGTATTTAATCTTAGTTTTATAAATAAATTTAAGTTTTATATTTTTCTAAATAGTTTGTTATTGTTTCCTAAAATTTCTGAAACAAGAAATAGAATCTGTTTAATTATTTTATTACATAATTTCGAAATTATTTTATTATTATTTTTATTAAATAATTCCGAAATTATTTTATTAATAATTTCTTGTAAACTAATAAATTAATAATTGCTATTTTTTAGGTAATCATTTTCTGGTTACAACAAATTAATATTAAGATTTTGTTATTATATTTTGTATTAAAAATACAATGGCATTTTATGTAATATCTTACCTAAAGTAAGGTTATTTGTTTATAGAGTTGCTTAAATAATATAATAGAGATATCATTAACTCAGTGTTACAATACATATAATTCATCATTTCATAAATTTGTTAACACCATCGGTATTAGAATATAAGACATATCTAATTGAGTTGATTAAATTACGATCATGTAAAAAATAAACTGTTTTAGCGGTATACCGCGGGTTAAACCTACAATTAACAGTCATACAATCTTAGGGGGGTTATTGGATCTTTGATTTTAATGGATTTAGAAATCCATGTTAAATCATGTGTTATTCAATCATTCATTTTAAAATCTTTATTAAAATTCTGTGTTATTGGATCTATGAATTCTAAATCCTAATTAAAATCACCCCTTATTCATTATTAAAGATTTGAGTATGGATTTGATTTCATATTGGATTTGGATGGATTTGAAAATATGTTTTACTTATAAATATAGAGATTGAAATCCTTGGTCTCCACCTAGTTATTTGGGTGGATTTGGAAAAAAAATCACAATACGTAATAATGAAAGAAAGAATGACATGATAATAATAAAAAGCATAAAGAGTGTGTTCATGCACAAACATAACAATACGTATCGGACATGATAAATTATGAAGCACCTAATAAAAAATCAAGGGGTTCGAAGACAAAAAATCATGAAGCACCTAATAAAAATAATTCAACTTATAAACAGAAAGCAGAAAGGATGATCCCCTAATAATATTTAGCACTCCATCACGTTACGCTAAATCCAACCATAACGCTCATCAGTGGACATGCTAACAAAGACTTCTTTCATTCCTAATTGGTGAATCACTTTGACTGCATCGTAACGAACGTTTTCTTCCAAATTAGGAACTTCTTTGATAGCTTCCCATACATTATTTCTTTTCTTCTCGACCTCTCTTTGTTCAGCTTCTCTTTGTTGTCTTGTTTCTCTTTCTTGTATTAGATCGAAGAGTTTATGAGTTACTGTTGTCAATGAATTCATCTCAGCATGGACATCTGTTGAACCTTCAGATTGACTTGATGGTTCACTTACATTGTTAGTATTGCTTCTATGCTTCCTTCTTAAAGGTAGTTTGTCTAGAGTGCCCCTTGCATTGCTGCATACAAAAGACAAAGGTGTTTTATAATTTTCTGCGAAAGTTTACATAATTTTCTGCGAAAGTTTTGTCGAACGGATATTTTTCCAGAAGAAATCGAGAGTGCAGAAGAAGTTGTCGAAGAAATTAATGACGATGATAATGCTGAAGTACTTACAACCCAAGAACAACAAAGAGAATATGCCAATGAGTGGAGAGAGACAATAGCATCAAACATGTGGACTGATTCACTTGAGAATACTACATAAGAGATTATTTTTATAAGTTCTATTTCTTTTATAATTTTTGAATTCTATTCTCTAGGATTTTCAAATCCACTTTCTTTGACTTTCAAATCCACATTATTTGATTTTCAAATCCATATTATTTGATTTTAAAATCCATGGATTCCATATGGATTTCCAAATCTTATAAGGATTTCAAATCCATTAAAATCAAGGATCCAATAACCCCCCCCCTTAAGCACTAAACAAAATTAAAAATTAATAAACAAATCTATATTAACATTTTTGAAGTACATTTTGGTTTATGCCCTTTAAGTTTTACTTATTATTTTTTATTTTTTACAACATTAACTCCTAAAACAATTCCATAAATAACATTGCAGAGA
Organism: Camelina sativa; assembly: GCF_000633955.1. Lineage (NCBI taxonomy): Eukaryota > Viridiplantae > Streptophyta > Magnoliopsida > Brassicales > Brassicaceae > Camelina > Camelina sativa. Next base: position 29,953,325 of record NC_025699.1, read on the forward strand.
AACTCAAATACTAAACTTTCTTAAATTGACCAACATTTGTTACATTTATTGCCATAAAATCTTAACAACAACTCTACCCATTAAAATTTTAATCCATTAAATCTCCAAAACTATTTTTATGGATGCTAAAATCTCTCAAATTTAAATGATATACAATAGATTTTCCATAACAAAAGTTTACAATCTCCATAATTATATTAACATTAATAAAATTCCTAAACCAAAAATTCAATTATAAAATATTACCTTAAATATGCTGGAAACCCCCATATAATTTGGTTTATTTTTTATTTTTTTGAGGAATTACCAAAAAATTAAAATTCTATTAATTATCATAAACTATATATATTGACATGGAAAAATTATAAACTATAAAAATATGCTAATTTGGTAAAACAATTAACATAATTAAACTTGATAAAAAAACATATTTTGATTATTATTTTTTACGCAAAAACTTATTTTGATTTTGGTGAGACGGGTTGACATTAATCTCATATAGGAAGGTAAGTGGAATTGTTTTTTTTTAAACACTTTTAGATGTGTACCAGGAGATAAATGTATTACTAGACTATACATATATTACACAGGTTAAAACTTTGAAAACACTACAAAAATCCTATACTTTGAATAATATCAAATACCTGTAAAATTTTTTATTTTTAAAATTAATAAAACAATAATAAAATAACAAATAAATACAATATAAATTTTAAATTTTTAAAATTAAAAATATTGTCACCGCGAATTAAATCCTAATTTTTTCTGTTGACCTAATATCACTTTCAAAAAACAACAAAATAGTTTTGATATTCTCGGTAAATTTTTTTTTAATTGATCCAGAAATATAGGGAAATAATTTATCTTAATACTCAAATAAATTGTCTAAGAATTTTCAAATTCCTTAAAAACTCTCAACACCATTACGGCATTATCGCCTTAAATTTTTTAAAGAGAGCCTAATATTTTCAATAACCGCTTTAATTTTTGCCAAAATTTCCCCAACTCATTGGGAACCCCTAAAAATATGTCAAAGCTATTTAACATCTCCCTCTACCTCTCAAAATCGTTCTCTACGGCAGTTTTTTCTTTTTCTTTCTAGAGCGATTAATTGGTTTGTCTTTTAATCCAGAGATCTCATTCCAAGGTAACTATTTCTACAAAATTCTGAATTTTTATTATGTTAATATAGATGTTAAACTACTAATCTCTGGTTTGTCTCTGTTAGTCGTTTAAAAATTAAGGTCAAAGTAATACTTTCTTAACTTCATACTGTTCTAAGATTTTATTAAGATCAAATATCTGTGATTAATTTATTTATAGTATAACCTCAATTTTATCTCTATATACTATTTTTTACTCGGTCGTGAATTATGTTTTTGGACTACATGTGAATTACGTACGTGTGGTGTATCGAGGTTTGCTGTGAACTACGTGTGGTGTATAAAGGTTTGTTGTGAATTACATGTGTGGTGTGGTTTAGTTTAGTGTGAACTGCGTGTGTGTGGGGTGTGGGATTGGTTTGGTGTGAATTACTGTACATGCTTGTGGATTAGAGTTTACTTTAAAAATCAAACAAATATTTCTTGTTTTCTTATACTTGTAAGGAAGAACAATAGGTTTTACATTAATTGGTGTTTCTTGTGAGGTAGTCTTAATTAGTCATCTTATAGTGTATGTGCTCATGTATATGCTCTTTATTTATGTAGATTACTGGAATATCTAAACAAGTCCATGTATTTGGACATGAAGCGTTTCGTGAGGGTGCTTCTTCGAGTGCACCACAAGCTTCTGAAGAAATAGAGACATTGACATATCGGCTACAAGAGATGGAAACTAATCTGAATAAAAGCTTCGAAAGAAAATCAAATATATTTAGAAAAAGGTTTAAAACTATGGAAAAACTTGTTTAGTCCTTTGCAAGTTAAAATCCCTAGATTTAACTCTTCCACCTTATTTAACTATTATGTTTTCTATTTATGCTTGCTATTGTTTAATTTGTATTTCCCTCAAGTTGTGTTTCTCGATTAACTTTGTGTTTTGCGTCTTAGTTTGTTATGTAAATATTAAGCTTTGCTAGTTATTTTAAAATTTAATATTTTTATTCTATAATTATATTTTTATGAAATGGTGACTGCAAGTACTAAAAAAATTGTATCTATTTTTTTGTGGGTCTTCACGTTATTTTACGAATTCGGTATTAAAAAAAGTCACAAATGAAAATCAACTTGTGACCATATGACTAATCGAGTCGCTAACTGTGTTGGATTTGTAATCTTATTGTGGTCACAAAATGTAACAGATCAGTGACTCATATATGGTAATAATTTGTGACAAGTATATGACAATTTTTATGTCACATTTTGTGGCATAATTGTGACGGTAATGTTTGTCACAGATTGTGTCATTTTGGTGACTATTTGTATGTCGTCACAATATGTGACAAATTGTTGCCATTTAAAAAAGTTACAAAAAATTGTGACTATTTTGAGACCTACATAGATTTGTGACCATTTTATTGTGACTATTTTGAGACTTACATAGATTTGTGACCATTTTATTGTGACATTGTGAAAATCATATCATTCTCCTCACAATGAAAAGTTTGCGACAAAATATTTATATATTATGATTGTTATAATGGTAACAATATTCACTTTTTATTGTAGTGAAGAAGATTCGAGGAACCACCCCTGCTGCTGCTACGAATGATATGAACTTGGTTCACTCTACTCCTAAGCAGGTGGAGCTTTGTTTGCAGAGGACTGAGCTCGCTAACGAAACTGAGAGATGGTATTCAAAGCCTACGAATCCTGATCGGTTTGTCTTTTTTTTTTTTTTTTTTTTTTTTTTTTTTTTTTTTTTTACTCTCTAGTATGCATCTTTTGAGTCTTTTTATATATTGTGCATATTAGCTTGTGGAACTAATCCTAGGTAACTCGTTGCCGTATTTTTTTCTTTATGACTACAACCTGTGTGGTTCTCTTAATGTTCTCCTTGTCCCATATACAGTATGGAATGACTGGAATCGGTAAGATTTGTTCAGAAGACTTTTTGAAGTTTTCTTGTGAAAATAATTTGGAAAACTTATGACTTAGGAGACCTTTTCTCATGGCCGCTTGGAGAATCCCTGGTGTTGCTCCTTTCGCCTTCTGCCTTTTCTTCGCTAAGTTGGTCTCAACAACACTTTCCTCTACTGGCTTCCTTTCTATGTCAGCCACAACAGTATGTTTTCTCATCATCTCTCCTTCCTTTGACCCTCTAAAGTTGTAGCCTTGATATAATAGGGTATTGACTGAATTACGTGATGCAGTGATCGGAGGAGAGTACCTGACTGTCCGAGGAGACATCAGGAAACCTGTCGACACTCTTCGATGTTGGAGGCGTGGTTGGATGAGTCTTAGCCGCCGGATACATCTCTGATCAACTGGACGGAAGAGCCATCACAGCAGCAGGATTCATCTACTTGTCTTCGGACATATCTCAATGACCATCAATGTCATCCTCATGTTCACATCACGAGTCTTTGTCAATGAACCATTCGCTCTCATCACAACAGCTGATCTCGGAACACACAAATCTCTAAAAGGCAATTCAAGGGCTTTGGCTACAGTCACAGCTATCATAGACGGCACAGGATCCGTAGGTGCTCCGACTGGACCGGTACTCACTGGTTACATCTCTGCTATTAGCTGGGACGCAGTGTTTTACATGTTGATGACTGCAGCTTTCATCTCTGGATTGCTTCTCACTAAACTAATCATAGCACAAGTCAAAGCTATATTGTTTGGATCAGAAGATGAAGTAGCTTCATCATCATCATCACCATCACCAGCAAGCAGAGCTCCCATTGATCTCCTCATTTAAAACTTTTAACAATTTCACTAGAGAGAGACATTTTTTTAATCTTTTAAAGTTCGTTCCTTTTTTTTTTTTTACCAGCTCTGTTCTGTTAACATGATCAATGTCTTAATTTCTAAAGTTTGAATGAGAATAAAATTGACCTAATTTGATTGTAGAAAGCGATAAAACGGATCAAATCTGAGAAAAAGAATCTTCCTTTGATTGTTAAACTTGTATGAATTTACAATCCCGCACACACAAAGCCCCCGTTAAAAAGTATAACAAAAGAACGGTGGTTTGATAGGACATGAAAAGAGAAGAAGATCTTGAAAATTCTGGAAATCGAAGATCCATTAATGGACTTATTAAGGCCCAGTTAGAGTTAAAATTTCTATGGGCTCACTTTGATCCACATGTATCTACTGGAAGATTATGCACCTAACTATGGTTTGTAGATTGAAGAAATCTCTTAATGACATACAGTAAAAGGTGTTTTTGGTTGAATTGGGTCGTATTCAAATCTGTCGGCGTGTCAATATCAAATATCAAAACTATAGTTGTTTATTAATACTAGGGATCATGATCCGGCGCTCCCTTTTTATAAGAAGTAATTTTTTTTATTTATTTGTAATTTGAGATTAATTTCTATTAATAAATGTATTCAAACAATTATATTAATATTTTGACATATTTCTGAAATAAAGTATTTTGGTAAAAAATTGTGTTTTATAATAAATATTTGGAGAGCATAAATTTTTAGTAGTAAAAGTATTACATGTACATATTTGAGTAGCTTAAGTATTAGCGTTGTATATAACGTAAAACCTTTCAATACGATATAATCACCTTTTATGTTGATGATAATTTGGATATCTATACTATTAAAAGGGAAACATTTTTATACCGATTAGGTATCCAAATTATATATTTATAACAGTATAGATATCAATTCAAATTATGGAAACATTTTTATACCTAATGGGACGATAACTTTATGAATTCCTTCTAAATAACTTTTATACTTCTAAATAACTTTATGAATTCCTCTTAACATTTTTATACTTCTAAATAACTTTATGAATTCCTATTTTTGCTAAATCTATTAATTACTAATACGTTAATATCTAATTTGAAACCATAATCAAAATACGCAGACACAAAGCCCCCATCAAAAAGTATAAGCAGAAACAAAACAAAAAAGGTAACAAAAGAACGGTGATTTGATAGGACATGAAAAGAGAAGAAGATCTTGAAAATTCTGGAAATCGAAGATCCATTAATGGGCTTATTAAGGCCCAGTTAGAGTTAAAATTTCTGCTTAAACACAAATTTAGCACAAATTAAGAAGTTTCCAAATCAAGTATATCGTGCTAGGTACTTTATGGACCTATGGTTGGTTTAATATATACGACTAGGGCTGGGCAAAATAACCGATAACCAAATAACCGATCGAAACCGAACCGAAAAAAACCAAACCGAACCGAACCGAAATTCTTCAAATACCCGAATGGTTAGTAAAAATCTATATCCAAACTAACTGAAACCGAACCGAACCGAACCGACAATTAAATGGTTAACCGAAATATCCGAAAACCTAGAAGATATCAAATATTATATACTTAATATTATGCAAAACTATAAAATAAACTTAAAATATAAATTATTTCTAGATTCAAAACAATTAAATATTTTAAATAATCAATATATGTAAATGTTATTATTTTGAATTTACAAAGTTAAATACTATTTTGTAAAATTGAATCCATATTTTTCCCTTTTTTGTATTTTTGTTATTGTATATTTGGTTAATTTTGGTTATATTCGGTTAGTTTTGGTTATATTTGGTTTATTTGGTTAATGTTAATATAATTTATGTTAGTTATGGTTATTTATTTAAATAACCAAACCGAAACCGAACCGAAAGAAACCGAACCGAACCGAACCGAAATTTCAAAAATATCCAAATGGTTACTATATTACTATATCCAAAATAACCGAAACCGAATACAACCGAACCGAAACCGAATGGTTAACCGAATGCCCAGGCCTATATACGACTTTTCAATAAGACCCGAAGACGAGTTCTGAGGTCGAGGGTATTCCGACGGACCGGTCTAATAAAAACTCGCAAAGTACCGAAGCCCGTTAGAGTAAAATGGAGTGGGAACTGCGCGTGTTGGGAAGCCCAACTTTGTAAGAAGATCGACAAAAAAAGTAGGGCAAAAAAATTACAAAACCCGACAAGTTTAACCTAGAATCGCAAAACCTAAAAGCAAAAGCTAATCGACGGCGACGAGAACAAAAAAGAGGAGAAGAAGAAGACTTTGTCGCCGCTCTCAGATCTCGATGGCACCGACGAAAGCGGAAGCTACATGCTTCTTCGACAACCCACCTGTGGTCTCTTCGAGTGAAGAGGAAGAATCTGGTTCATCTGGAGATGAATCTGATTCCTCTGCTGAAGTTTCCGAGTCCGATTCCGAACCCGAGCCTGCTAAGAAGAAGTCAGATGCTTCTGGATCTGCTGCGGCTTTACCCGAGAGTTCAAAATCAAAGCGTCCTTTGAAAGAAGCTGAGCCTGAAGGTAGCAAGAAGCTGAAGATATCAGAGACAGAGCATGTGGTGAAGAAGACGAAAGCAAATGATAATGAATCCATGTTTGATGCTCAGAGTTTGAGTTCCCTCTATGAATCCATAATAAGAGGGGGTTGGAAAAAAGTTGCTGATGGAGCTAAGAAGACACAAGTGGATGAAAAATGGAAGACGCTTAAGGCTAAGGAGGTGGAGCTTAAGGCTAAGGAGGTGGAGCTTAAGGCTAAGCAGGTGGAGCTTTGTTTGCAGAGGACTGAGCTCACTAACGAAACTGCAAAGATGATATTGGAAGCCTACGAATCCTGATCGGTTTGTCTTTTTTTTTACTCTCTAGTATGCATCTTTTGAGTCTTTTTATATATTGTGCATATTAGCTTGTAGAACTAATCCTAGGTAACTCGTTGTCGTATTTTTTGCTTTATGCCCCTATGTTGAATGCTTTGGTTTGGGTATAAGACCCCTTTATTTATCTTGTTCGGTTTCTATGAACCCAGCCAGAAAATAGAATGGCCTTATTAGTTCTTTTATGTTAAGAGCTGTGAAACTACTTGTCAAGATCATATGCATCCTTTGTGAAGTTCAGCTGGTGCCTCCCGAGGACTGCACGGTTAAGAAGCAAACTTAACTTCACATGGTCTTGCAGTTTGCATATCGATAAGAGACTAGAATGATGATACCTCCACGTACGAGATAATGTTTCTGCAGAATCATGTCGATATGTTTTCATCCTATCTTTGACATCGTCGTGCATCACTAAGAATCATAGGCTTTTATCAAATTTATTGAGTTTCTATTGCTCTCACCGTCTCTGATAGATGACAGCGTTTTTGTCGCATTCTTTTCAGAACCTATTATTCCACATGGAAAAAACAACATACTAAATAGTACAATACTTCTCTCCTTATCTTAGAATATTCTACAAGAAGAGCAGCGAGATGTTTCAATCTTTGATTGAAACAATAAGGTAAGCTATTATGAAACATGATACCTCGTGAGCATCTCTCAGACAAGCAGAGAAAAGGTCTCCTAAGTTATAAGTTTTCCAAATTATTTTCACAAGAAAACTTCAAAAAGTCTTATGAACAAATCTTACCGATTCCAGTCATTCCATACTGTATATGGGACAAGGAGAAAATTAAGAGAACCACACAAGTTTGACAATGTAAATTTAAGTACTGTAACATCTACGATGTAGCATTGTAACTTTTGCATACTGTACTCTACATTAAGAGGGAAAGAACCAAGTAACCTTTTGTATAACCTTTCTCCATCACAAGTGTAACATTCTCTAGACAATGTCCTTTGGAAGTGTAATATTTCTATATTTAGTTGACATTGTCCCAAAAAAAAAAAGTGAATTTGGACACCAAAATGAAGTACCATTCCAAAGAATGTTATGTGTAGCTGGGTAGATAAACTAAACAATTAAAGAGTAGAATGTTAGGATTCAGAAACGAGTTAGAGTCAGAGGCTTACGTGCGGGCACAAGCAGATAGCTCGGACGCCGACTTGCTACTTCACATAAACTATTATTAAATAGTTCAACAACATCTGTGTTGAAGGATTCGATTCATATGATACCGTCTTCTTCTGTTTGATTTGTATCTAGTAATAATAATAACTAGGATATATCCCGTGCTTAAAGTACGTGTCAACATTTTAAAAAAAATTTATAATATAATAATAAAAATTATTGTTTTTTTAAAAAAATTATTTTGTTTGAGATAATATTTATTTTTAATTGTTATGTAAATCTATTAGTCTATATGAATACTAATTATTTTAGAATATTATAATATTTTCTTTTTGACGTATTATTACAGTTTTATATTGTTTATTTGTTGTATTTGCATCATATTTTGTGAAATATAAAATAGTAATTTTAATATTATAATTGTGAGTAAATAAAAATTATTAATTTATCATCTATATAAATTTAGTTTTACCAACCCGCCAATGTGAAAATTAAAACACACATTTTCATACATTTAGTAATATATCTTCATTTAAAAAAATTCAAATCACAACATATGTAGAAAATATGCATTTTATTAATTATAAGTATTATATGAAAGTTCTAAACAATTTGTAAATAAAATAAAATAAAGATGATAGGAGAATCATAATTTGAAATCTTAACAAAATCTTCGAATTTAGTTATTAAAAATAATTGTATTGTATACTTGGATATAAAATCTTAGTTTTTAAAATTCTGATTGGTTTATATATTTTTTTAAAAATAATTAGTAATTTCGTACATAATTTATTAGAGAGAGAAAATATTTTTTTAGATTTTTTTAAATTTTTTAATATTTGATATGTGAATATTTTTTATTTTTAATTTAATTATATTTATTTAAATTAGTTAATTAAGCTTAACTATTTTTTTCTAATGGCAATTGAATGTAATTTTTTACACATTTTAAAGTTAGTTTCATATTTGTACTTCTCAATTAATATAGTAGGATAATAATAATAATGATAATAATTAACGTGACAATATATACGTTAAAATTGGCATTATCTATATAAAACTTTAGTGCAACACCGGTGGTGTTTATTGACAAAATATTATGGCAGTGAATGGTAACATGTATAAGTGCGTATTTGAACATTTTTAAAAAAAATCTGATTCATGTTACCATTCATACATTTAGTGAGCAATATGCGTTTTTCAAAAAAAAATGAGAAACCCACTTTGCGTTTTTTAAGGGAAGGTAATATACTCTTGGACCGCCTTTTGTTTGTCCAGAATCAATTAGGTAGCGTTTTTGTAGATTACGCACTGTTATTTTATTCTTTTTTAATTATTTATTTTATAAAGAGAGTAATTATTTATTTATTTTATAAAAAATATTATTTCATTATTCTTCACAAACTACAAAATAATCACTTATAATATGGAAAAACAGATCCAAAAAACTTAATTTAGTTTTAAATTTTTAATCAAAATATAATTTTAAATTATGTCATCTAAAATGTATCATATCTATGTTAACTAAATTTAACAATTTACAAGTAAACTATAGTTTCTTCTATAATGAAATTATTTTTAAAAGATGTATTCTTCATTATTTAAAAAAAAAATTTTTTACATGATTAAAGTTTGGTTTTAAAAGTTCATAAATTATAAATAAAAATAAAAATACTTTTTCACTAACAATCAAAAAAAGAAATTAAAATTATATTAATATAATATATTTGTTTATAATGTGTAACTATAATATGTATTATGCACTTTACCAATCAAACATTATTTTGTACCGCTTATTTTGGAATAACCGCACTTGTCTCGCAAATACATTGATCCCGCACGTACCGCAGTTGAACCGTACCGTACTAACAAATTTTTTGTCCCGCACCACTAAATCCGCAGTTACCATTCGGACCTCCCACAATCTAAAGAAATGGTTTACGTAGAATAACACGAGAATTATTACATCACGTGAGAGAGAATCTTCACGAAAGAGAGAATTAATTATGTCGTTTTCTGGTTATAGCTTCGTCGTATTAGCATTATTCTCCATCGTCTTAACTCAAATCTATGGGTTGAGAAACATAAACCGAATGGATGATCTCCAACCGCAAGAAACGCTAAGGATTCACAACCAGATTCGAGCTGCGGTCGGGGTTGCTCCTTTGGTGTGGGACCCAAAACTTGCTGCGGGACCCAAACTTGCTGCCCATGCGCAAAGCTACGCTAACGTACGATCCGGAGACTGCGCCATAAAACATTCCACCGATGGAACCTACGGCGAGAATATAGCCGCCGGGTGGGTCCAACCTGTCGACACCATGAGCGGTCCGATCGCGACTAAGTTTTGGTTGACGGAGAAGCCTTATTACAATTATGCTACCAACAGATGTAGTGATGTACTGATGTGTGTGGGCATTACACTCAGATTGTCGCTAATCAATCGACCCGACTCGGTTGTGGTACGGTCAGGTGTTTTAATAATGAGTATGTTTGGGTCGTATGTAACTATGCTCCTAGGCCAATGGGTGATGCCAATACTCGTCCCTATTGATGAATCGCATCCGGACTAATCAAAAAGATTAATACGGTGTCAAATGTGAAACATGATCAATATCTATAGATATTAAGATAACATGTTATCATAGACCCAATTATAAGCTACATAGCAAGTTTGTAATCTAGTGGTTTGTAGTAGCATTGTATCAACTATCAAACATAAGGAAACACATGTTTGAGTTATTTCTTTTGAACAGAAAACATCTTTATATATAAAGTTCACTTTACTCACTTTTGGTGCTGCCACATCAACATCTTTATCTGTGTAATAAGCGTATATTTCCCGAGACAGCCCATTTTCGTAGCCCATATTTTCCGAGACAGCCATTTTACGTAATTATTTGTTTCTTATGTTTTCAAAAGCCCATTAGAATTTTTCTCTCAGGGCCTAATATATTATTATTCGTTTACTATGTTCTGGAAATAAAACCCTTACTGCAGGAATATCTACTCCACCGTCAACCGATGTGCGACCTCAAGCGCCACGCCTCTTCAGCCTTCCTGACTTCCATCGCTATCATTTTGTTTTCCTCTGAAACCGTTAATTGATTCCTTCAATGCTTTTTCTTTCAATTGAAGTCTCACTACTTTCCCTTAATTGGTGTTACTTGAATTCCTATATAATGCCATCTTCTCCAATTTCATTCATCTTACAATTCCTTCACTCTCTGAAATTTGTTTTTATAATTATGGATTCCAGTGTTGTTTCATTCGCAAATCTGAAAGCCGGTCGCACATGTCATGGGCCAAGTATGTTCAAGCAAGGCATATAGAAAACTTTTTATGTATTTTGTAGATTGCAAAGAGTAAGCTTTGGTCTTTGTGTTAACTTGTATTTGTAATTCTGTTTTCTTTATCTTACATTTTGTTTTTTTTTGGTGTGTTTGATTGATAATAATTCAAGCTAACATGATTCCATTAGTCTCTTTTGCGATATGATGCAGGAAGATGCTGATCTTCTCTTTAGAAAGCTCTCAAGGTAACACAGCGTTACATAATACTTTTATATGTTTATTTTTTGTATATGCTTTCTTTAATAGCTTCTTGAATCATATTCAAATTTATCTTGTTTGTAGATACCAGAACCACTCATACCACAAGCTGGAGCCCGTGTAATGTCTCTTACTGATGGTCTTTCCAAGGTAGAATGTTTTCATTCACAGCTACTATAAGGTTTCATGTCATCTATTTTTCTTTCTGCATTCAGCAGGTGCATCGCAATTGGTAAAATAAATGAAAATTTGGAGAAGGTGAACAGAGTTCATAAATCCTATTGAAAATAGATTGACGTTAACCCTTCATATTCTTTAACATCTGAGAGACTTTTACCACTAGCTAGCCTGTTTCTAGATAAGTTAAAGGGTTTACAATTTTACACACTTCTGAGTTCTGATATTTGCATCCTAAGTGGTCTGAATATATTTTGTCACTTCAGAGGATCATATGAACCAATACAACTTTTGGGCTTTGCTTATTGCTGTAGTCAAATGATTTAGAGGAATTTCCTACTTGTTTCTGAGGTCTTACTGTCATGTAATTTTGTAGATGTCCAAGTCTGCACCTTCTGATCAGTCTCGGATCAATCTCCTTGACTCAAAAGATGTAAGTAAAATGATGTCACTGGTGTCTAAAATTCTTTTGAAACAGCAGTTTCTCATTGAGCATGAATATGGTACACCGTTCACCATTTCCATGAACGTTCTGACGTCCAATTTTCTTAATTTTTCTTCGTGACAGCCGGTGCAACAATTTACACTGCAATACAACTCACAACATATTATTCATGTGCCATATGTTCTTAGAGCTCATAAAATTATACTTGCCTGGTGATATTTAATGAACACAACGCTTTCTTTGTTGAATTATGTATCATGTTGGTTGTATGTGTTCTTCTGCTACTAAATCCATTTCTCATCCCTCCTTTTGAAAACTGTGTAGTTGATTGCAGACAAAATAAAACGGTGCAAGACAGACTCATTTGCAGGGTGAGTGCTGGTTATGTCGTTTAAAATTTTCTTGCAATGCAAAGTTTGTTTCTTTTTTCTTGTTAAAGTTGAGAAATCTATATTAAAACTTTCTGTTTCTTGCTGTTCTAACAGCCTTGAGTTTGATAATGCTGAGAGACCTGAATGCAAAAATCTCCTCTCAGTATATCAGATTGTTTCGGGCAAGACGAAAGAGGTATGGAAAAGGAGATAATGTCGTTTACTCTTAAAGAATTGGGTTACAGAGATGTTTTCATATGTCATTTATTCCCTTGGCCACAATAACTACTCACAGAGATAATCGGTGAACATATCTTTAATTGGTTGCACGAAGTGGAGGAATGCAAAGATTTGAGCTGGGGTACATTTAAGTCTCTCCTTGCATATGCTTTGATCGAACATCTTAGTCCAATCAAGGTCTGTGAAGCCAAAACCTTAAACCAATCCAATGTTTTCCTTTGAGTTTGCACCATTTTGTCTCATCAAACCGTAGAAAGAAAATTTGAGGTGTTTTTGCAGCTTCCATTAGTAAATGGTTAGAAGGGCATGTCTTATGCATAAGTTATGAAATATATGGTTTTGTATATGTTTCCGTGTCAGGCCCGCTATCAGGAGATAACAGCTGAACCAGAGTATTTGGACAAAATATTGTCAGAAGGTGCGGACAGAGCCACGGAGTTAGGGGATGTTACAATGTGCAATGTGTACCAAGCTATGGGTTTCTACCCAAGGAGGAGATAGTGCCAATTGATATTTGTGGTCGGCCGTTTTGAAGTAACAAGAAAAGAGCAAGTTACATTGCGAAATATTTGTTGATTCTTGAATTTTGATCATTGTTACTTTTTGCAATTACCATGATCTCTCAAAGTTTATCACACTTCCTATTGATCAACCTTTGCTCAAAAGTGAAACAGATTGGTGCACTCACTATATTTTTCCTCCCTCCTTAGTTAGTATGTAATTTTGCTTTTAGGCTTACAAAAAGCCTCCACCAATTAAAATTAATTATGTTACATAATTTGTTACAGAATAAAACACCAAAGAATTTGTTCATCAGTCAAGTGACCAGTTCAATTATCTAAAGTATAGTCCCAATTACTTGCATAAACCAGAGAAAAGGCATATATCCAGATACAATTTGGTGAATAGGGTTGGGTCAAACACGTCCTTCATAAAAAGTCATTATAGATCCATAGATAAACATTCTTCTATATCTAACCTCATGCAGACTGAATTTCTTAACAACAAGCAGCAATTAGAAAGCAGGCGATAATTTTATGCATAGAGTCGTAAAAGATAAACAGCAAACTAAATTATACTTACTGCAAAACCTATTTTTATAAAAAAGTATCCAACAAAGCAACATAAGTAAACAAAATCAAATACAAAAACATACATAAAGATGAATTTACGTAACCAAAAAAATAATATACACAACAAAATCCGGAATACACTTTAATCTAACTACCGCGCGTAGTGCGAGTCAATTGCTAGTAATATATAATATTGATTATTTTGGGCAAAGTAAAATTTGTTGAGCGCCTAAACAAAAACTTTACAAATCATAAATTCAAACAAAAGCGTTAAAGGGCATGTCCATCCCACATAATTGGTGAATGTCTGTAACAAAATTAAAAAATTCAAGTTACAAAAAGTATTAGTATTTAATTGTGAATGATTTTAAAATAGAGACATCTTCCAATAAAAATAATATTAATTTATGTTTTGATCCTCATACTATTGTTTTAATTTTTCCCCCTCCCATTAGTCATCCTTAAACATGGGTGTCTTATATAAATTTTATTAAAATTGTGTTTTAAGTATATTTAATAATGTTATAAATGTTGGTATATAATGTATACAATATTAGGAAAATAAAACTAGAAACTGTAGTTATAGTATAATACATTTTATTAAAAAAAAATATATTACATTATAAAAACAATTCAAACATATATTACAATAAAAAAACATAGAATAATAGAACCATATAAAAACATTATCAATAACTTAATTAACATCGGTTTATTTTGAGTTGTGCCAAATTTTTGCCAAATATGTTCAACCAAATCAGCTTTCAACCGTCAATGTATCTTTCTATCACGAACTTGATTCCAAGCGCTCATCACATTGTTCATATCGGCAATCCTTTCTGTAGAATATGTTAAATCGACATGTGAAGTCTCGCTTCCTTCTCCTTGATGGAATTCTGTGACATTGTACAGACTGTATCTATCTCGTTCATCTTCTACAATCATATTGTGCAATATGATACATGCTCTCATCATCTTTCCTATTTTTGCCTTATTCAAAAAAAGGGGGGGGATTTTTTACAATTGCAAATCGAGCTTGCAAAACCCCGAAAGCACCTTCAACATCTTTCCGGGCAGCTTCTTGATAATGAGCAAATAATGATGCTTTCGGGTCTTGTGGAAGTGAAATTGATTGGATGAATTTTGCCCATTTCGGATATATACCATCAGTGAGGTAGTAAGCCATATTGTAATGTCGACCATTGACAAAGTAATCTACTCTTGGAGCTTGACCTTCTAATATGTCATCAAAAAGTGGTGAACGGTCAAGGACATTAATATCATTTAAAGTACCTGGAGGTCCAAAAAATGCATGCCAAATCCAAAGATCTTGCGAAGCCACAGCCTCTAAAACGATTGTAGGCTTTCCAGATCCACGAGAATATTGTCCTTTCCATGCTGTTGGGCAATTCTTCCATTCCCAATGCATACAATCAATGCTTCCTATCATGCCGGGAAATCCGCGTGCCTCTCCTTGATTGAGTAATCGTTGGAGATCCTCTGTCGTAGGTCTTCTTAGGTACGTACTCTGAAACAAATATATAATTCCCTCCACAAAATTTTCCAAGCATAGCCTTGCGGTGCTATCTGCGAGGCGGATGTATTCATCCACCGCATCTGCTGCACAGCCATATGCCAATAAACGAATGGCTGTTGTACACTTTTGTAATCCAAACAGTCCCAACCTTCCCGTAGCATCTTTTTTTTTGTTGGAAATATGGTACTTCATTGGATAGTGCATCAACAATAAGAATGAACAATGACTTGTTCATTCGAAAACGACGACGGAAACTAGCGTGAGAGTAAGTAGAATTTTCGCTGAAATAATCATTCCATAAATGAGTGTGCCCTTCCTCGCGGTCTCTTTCAATAAAAGCTCTTGGCGGCCTTGAACTAGTTGGCTGTTGATCATTGCCATAATCATCTAGTCAATTTTGAAATAGACTATCAAAGTATCCATCAAACATTTCACCGTACTCATCATCTAAATTTGGAGATGACATGTCATAGAAATATTTAATTCCCAGCAGAAAGATATTTTATGGTGTGAAAAAAAAAATGGGAGCTAGCAAGAGAGATTTGGGAGAAAAGATGTGAAACTTAAAAGAAAGAAGTAGACTGCATTGGGAGTTTTTACAAAATAGAGAAGCTGATTATGAACACTATATATACACGGTCATTCAACTACAAGTTGGGAAAGAAAAAAAAACAAATTAGCCACGGGTTGTCTTGTTCACGGGGTACAAAAAAACAAACCACGGAGCTGACAGAAACACAGGTTAGCAAAAAACAAGCATATTGGAGTGTTGTCTTGTGCCGACTGCTCCCAATCACGGGTTGTCTTTCTGGATTTTATTGTTGTCATGTGCCGACTGCTCCCAATCAGGGGTTCGCTGCATAACATAACATAAACAATTAGAGATTCTTGTTCCATAACATAACAAGACATAACACAACATAACATAACATAACATAACATAACATAACATAACATAACATAACATAACATAACATAACA